>NC_057807.1:241778797-241962951 GCF_018294505.1 Triticum aestivum
CACAAGGCAAGAAAAGGAGCCGGCTGTTAGCCGCAGTCGGACTCGAATCACCATTGAGCATGACGCAGAAGGCCGCCCTCGAGCTGTGGAGCGATGAGGCAATCCGCCTCCTCCTCTGCCTCATGGGGAGAGATACCCCACCCTGCTGCCTGTCACGCATCTGACTCTCAGCGGCCGACTAGGCCGCCGCGAAGGAGTCGGCGAGAATGACGCCCGCCATTGGATCGACCGCCTAGCGCGATCCCTGGCGCTAGAAGAGGAAGACGATGTCGCCCGCCTTGCTTTGGCCCCCGCATCCGCGACGAGCCCTTCCCCAAAGGGTTCTCACTCCCAAGAGACACGCCCAAGTACAACGGCTCCGTGAAGCTGGAAGATTGGTTGATCGATTACTCCACTGTGGTTTGCATAGCAAATGACAACAGGCGTGTTGCCGTGAAATATGTCCCCCTCATGCTCCAAGGCACGGTGCGCACCTGGCTCAACAGCCTCAAGCCTTACAGCGCCAATAGCTGGCTAGACTTCACGAAGCTTTCATCCGCAACTTCACCAGCACCTACAGACGGGCTCCCAAGCCCCAACAGCTCTCCTTGTGTGTACAGGGGCCCGATGAATCAACTCGCGACTACCTCACGCGTTGTGCCGAGCTCCGCAACTCCTGCGAGGGGGTGCACGAGGTTCAAGCCATAGAGTACTTCACCGCCGGGTGCCGAGAAGGCACCCTCCTCAAGCACCGACTCCTCTGCGACGAGCCGACTACCCTCGACGAGCTGCTGATCATAGCAGACAAGTATGCCACGGCCGACTCTTCAATGAAGACCGAGCTCCGTTTAGACGCCTTCGGGAAGGTACTCGCTCCGGCTCCCAAGACACCGGCTGGGCACTCTAGCCGACGCCCGTACCAGAATGACAACAAGCGCAAGGCCCCTATGACGCCTTCCACAAGTCGACGGGTGGCCACAGTCGAAGACGAACAACCCGAAGGGCGACCCGCGCTCAAGAAGCAGAAGGGCGGCAGGCCGGCTTGGCAGCCGGCTTTCTCCTACGAGCAAGCCCTTGATGCCCCCTGCAAGTTCCACAGTGGTGCAAAGGCGTCCAACCACATGACACGGAAGTGCCATTGGCTCACGCGAATCTCCAAGGGCGAAGGGCTGGTGCCGCCTCCACCAGCTGGCCAGCCGCCTCCGGCCCCTCCGCAGCCGGCCGCTCGGCCAGCGGTCGGGGCTGTTCATGACGAGTTCCCCGATGAGCATGTCGCCTACGTCGTCTTTACAAGCCAGCCTGAAGACCGGAGCAGCCGGCGCCGACAGCACCAAGAAGTCAACGCGGTCGCCTCCAACAACCCCGAGTTCATGCACTGGTCGGAGAAGCCTATCAGCTGGAGCCGGGCCGATCACCCAGAGGTGATGCTATCTCCCAGCACTTATGCATTGGTTTTGGGTGCCACCCTCACAACAGAAAGGCGAGCTGCCCGTTTCTCCCGCGTGCTGATAGATGGCGGGAGTAGCATCAACATACTGTACCATGACACCATGGAGAAGCTGAACATCAAGATGAAGCAGCTCACGCCTAGTCGGACTATGTTCCACGACATCATACCCGGCCTGTCCTGCTCACCGATCGGCAAGATCAAGATAGATGTTCTCTTTGGGGATAAGGATCATTTCCACCGAGAAGCAGTATGGTTTGAAGTAGTGGATCTGGAGAGCCCTTACCACGCATTGCTTGGCCGACCTGCTCTGGCCAAGTTCATGGCTGTGCCCCACTACGCCTACCTCAAGATGAAGATGTCGAGTTCCAAGGGCATCATCACCATAGCTGGAGACTACAAGAAATCCTCTGAGTGTGCGGCAGCTAGCAGCCGGCTGGCCGAGTACCTCGTGATTGCTGAAGAGAAAAAGATGTTGGATCGAGTCGTGGGCATGGCCGGCAAGCAGCCGACCCTGTCCCCCGACCCCAAGGAATATGATGCTCAAGGTTCTTTCCAGTCGGCCAAAGAAACAAAGAAGATACCTCTGGACCCAGAGCACCCGGAGAGGCACGCTGTAGTGGGCACCGGCCTTGACAGCAAATAGGAAAGCGAGCTCGCCGATTTCCTCCATGAGAATCGGGACATCTTCGCATGGTCTCCCAAAGACATGCCGGGTGTTCCGACGGATTTCGCCGAGCACAAGCTACATGTCCGATCTGACGCCAAGCCGGTCAAGCAGCCCTTGCGCCGCCTGTCGGAAGAGAAGAGAAGAGTTGTCGGAGAAGAAATAGCCCGGCTTATAGCAGTTGGCTTCATTATGGAGGTGTTCTTCCCAGAGTGGCTTGCCAACCTGGTCCTGGTATTGAAGAAAAACAAGCAGTGGTGCATGTGCATTGACTACACCAGCCTCAACAAAGCATGCCCCAAAGATCCTTTTGCTCTGCAAAGGATTGATCAAGTGATAGACTCCACAGCCGGATGCGAGCTGTTAAGTTTCTTGGATGCTTACTCAGGCTACCACCAGATAAAGTTGGATCTGGCTGACCGCCTGAAGACCGCCTTCATCACACCATTCGGAGCTTTCTGCTACCTGACTATGACATTCGGCTTGAGAAAAGCCGGTGCCACTTTTCGGCGTTGCATGCAGAAATGCCTCCTCAAGCAGCAAATGCCCACGTCTATGTAGAGGATATTGTGGTGAAGACGGAGAAGCACGCCACCTTACCGGAAGACCTCGGAGAGACATTTGAAAACATGCGCCGGTTTCAGATCAAGCTCAACCCCGAGAAATGCGTGTTTGGAGTGCCAGTCGGCTAGCTTCTAGGCTTCCTGGTCTCCGAACGCGGCATCGAATGCAACCCAGTGAGAATCAAGGCCATAGAGAGAATGGAGATTCCTACCAAGCTACGAGACGTCCAAAAGTTTACCGGATGCCTGGCCTCCCTGAACCGCTTCATCAGCCGGCTCGGAGAAACAGCTCTCCCCCTCTACCGACTCATGAAGAAGTCCACTCACTTCGAATGGAACGACCAAGCAGACCAAGCTTTCCACGAGCTAAAGAAGATGCTGACCACGCCGCCTGTCTTGGCGGCGCCGACTGAGAAAGAGCCCATGCTCCTCTACATTGCCGCCACTAGCCGGGTGGTCAGCACCGTCATCGTGGTTCAGCGCCCAGAAGAAGGCCGAGCTCAGTTAGTCCAGAGGTTGGTCTATTATCTGAGTGAAGTGCTGTCCACCTTGAAGCAGAACTACCCACACTACCAGAAGATGTGCTATGGTGTGTACTTCGCCGCCAAGAAGCTCAAGCCCTACTTTCAAGAGCACCCCATCACGGTCGTATGTACTGCCCCGCTCGCCAAAATCATAGGCAGCCGGGATGCATCCGGTCGGGTGGCAAAATGGGCCATTGCACTGGCTCCTTACACAATCTTCTACCAGCCTCGCACCGCCATCAAGTCCCAGGCATTGGCCGACTTCCTTGTCGACTAGGCCGAGACCTAGTACCTGCCGCCGGCCCCCGGCTCCACTCTTTGGCGGATGCACTTCGATGGATCCAAGATGCGCACCGGCTTGGGAGCCGGCATCGTCCTCACCTCTCCCAAAGGCGACAAACTCAGATACACGTTGCAAATCCGTTTGCCGCCTCCAACAATGTGGCCGAGTATGGGGCACTCATACACGGGCTCCGGCTAGCCAAAGAACTCGGCATCCGCCGGATCCTGTGCTATGGTGACTCGGATTTGGTAGTCCAGCAATCATCTGGCGACTGGGACGCCAAGGACGCAAACATGGCGAGCTACCGCTTCCTCGTTTAGCAACTCAGCGGATATTTCAAAGGATGCGAGTACCTCCACGTGCCATGGGCCGACAACGAGCAAGCAGATGCCTGATACGTCTCCAACGTATCTATAATTTTTGATTGTTCCATGCTATTATATTACCCATTTTGGATATTTATGGGCTTTATTTTACACATTTATATCATTTTTGGGACTAACCTACTAACCGGAGGCCCAACCCATATTGCTGTTTTTTTTTGCATATTTCAGTATTTCAAAGAAAAGGAATATCAAATGGAGTCCAAACGGAATGAAACCTTCGGGAGCGTGATTTTTGGAACAAATCTGATCCGGAGAGCTTGGAGTGCAAGTCAAGAAGCCTCCGAGGGACCCACGAGATAGGAGGGCGCGCCCCTGTCTCGTGGGCCCCTTGGGCGGCCACCGACGTACTTCTTCCTCCTATATATACCTATGTACCTCGAAAACATCCAGGGGCACCACGACACACAATTTCCATCGCCGTAACCTTCTGTATCCGCGAGATCTCATCTTGGAGCCTTCGCCGGCACTCTGCCGGAGGGGGAATCGAACATGGAGGGCTTCTACATCAACATCCTTGCCCCTCCGATGAGTTGTGAGTAGTTTACCACAGACCTACGGGTCCATAGTTATTAGCTAGATGGCTTCTTCTCTCTTTTTGGATCTCAATACAATGTTCTCCCCCTATCTTGTGGAGATCTATTTGATGTAAACTCTTTTTGCGGTGTGTTTGTCGAGATCCGATGAATTGTGGGTTTATTGTCAAGATTATCTATGAATAATATTTGAATCTTCTATGAATTCTTTTATGTATGATTAAGTTATCTTTGCAAGTCTCTTCGAATTATCAGTTTGGTTTGGCCTACTAGATTGGTCTTTCTTGCCATGGGAGAAGTGCTTAGCTTCGGGTTCAATCTTGCGGTGTTCTTACCCAGTGACAGAAAGGGTTGCAAGACACGTATTGTATTGTTGCCATCGAGGATAACAAGATGGGGTTTATATCATATTGCATGTGTTTATCCCTCTACATCATGTCATCTTGCTTAACGCGTTACTCTATTCTTATGAACTTAATACTCTAGATGCAGGCAGGAGTCGGTCGATGTTTGGAGTAATAGTAGTATATGCAAGCAGGAGTCGGCCTACTTGTTATGGACGTGATGCCTATATACATGATCATGCCTAGATAATCTCATAACTATGCGCTTTTCTATCAATTGCTCGACAGTAATTTGTTCACCCACCGTAATACTTATGCTATCTTGAGAGAAGCCTCTAGTGAAACCTATGGCCCCCGGATCTATCTCTTATCATATTTTCTTTCCATCTACCTTTATTTGCATCTTTACTTTTTGCATCTATATTATAAAATACCAAAAATATATTTATCTTAGCATACTATCTTTATTAGATCTCACTTCCGCAAGTGGCCGTGAAGGGATTGACAACCCCTTTATTGCGTTGGTTGCGAGTTCTCAGTTTGTTTGTGTAGGTGCGTGGGACTTTTGAGGAGCCTCCTACTGGATTGATACCTTGGTTCTTAAAACTGAGGGAAATACTTACGCTAGACTTTGATGCATCACCCTCTCCTCTTCGAGGAAAACCAACGCAAGCTCAAGATGTAGCAAGAAGGATTTCTGGCGCCGTTGCCGGGGAGGTCTTCGCTCAAGTCAAGACATACCAAGTACCCATCACAAACCCATCTCCCTCGCATTTACATTATTTGCCATTTGCCTCTCGTTTTCCTCTCCCCCACTTCACCCTTGCCGTTTTATTCACCCTCTCTTTCCCAATCTCCTCCTCTCTCTTTTGCTTGTCGTTTTTCTGTTTGCTTGTGTGTTGGATTACTTGTTGCCATGGCACAAGATAATACCAAGTTGTGTGACTTCTCGAATACCAATAATAATGATTTCCTTAGTACTCCGATTGCTCCTCTTAATGATGTTGAGTCTTGTGAAATCAATACCGCTTTGCTGAATCTTGTTATGAAAGATCCTTCCTAGTGAAGATGCCGCTACTCATCTAAACAATTTTGTTGATTTGTGTGATATGCAAAAGAAGAAAGATACGGATAACAATATTGTCAAATTGAAGTTATTTCCGTTTTCTCTTAGAGATCGTGCTAAAGTTTGGTTTTCATCTTTGCCTAAGAATAGTATTGATTCTTGGAATAAGTGCAAAGATGCTTTTATCTCTAAGTATTTTCCTCCCGCTGTGATCATCACTCTTAGGAATGATATTATGAATTTTAAACAACTTGATCATGAGCATGTTGCACAATCTTGGGAAAGAATGAAATTGATGCTTCGCAATTTCCCTACTCATGGTTTGAATTTATGGATGATCATACAAATTTTTGCCGGTGTGAACTTTGCTTCTAGAAATCTCTTAGATTCGGCCGCAGGAGGCATGTTTATGGAAATCACATTAGGAGATGCTACAAAACTTCTTGATAATATTATGGCTAATTATTCTCAATGGCACACCGAAAGATCTTCTAGTAAAAAAGTGCATGCTATAGAAGAAATCAATGTTTTGAGTGGAAAGATGGATAAACTTATGAAGATGTTTGCTACTAAAAATACTCCTCTTGATCCCAATGATATGCCTTTGTCTTCCTTGATTTAGAATAATAATGAATCTATGGATGTAAATTTTGTTGGTAGGAATAGTTTTGGAAACAACGCTTATAGAGGAAATTTTGATGCTAGACCGTTCCCTAGCAACCCCTCTAATAATTATGGAAATTCCTACAATAATTCTTATGGTAATTTTAATAAGATGCCCTATGATTTTTAGAATAGTGTGAAACAATTTATGATTTCTCAAAAGAATTTTAATGCTTTGCTTGAAGAAAAGTTGCTCAAAGTTGATGATTTGGCTAGGAACATTGATAGACTTTTGCTTGATGTTAATTCTCTTAAACTTGGATCTTCTTCTCCTAAGCATGATATCAATGAGTCTCTCAAAGTAATGAGAATTTCCATTGACGAGTGCAAGGAAAGAACCGTTAGATTGCGTGCTAAAAAAGAAAGTTTTATAAAAGCGTGTTCTTCTAGTTTCCATGAAAATAATGATGAGGATCTTAAAGTTATTGATGTGTCTCCGATTAGATCTATGTTTTGCAATATGAATTTTGATGATTATGGGAGTGATGATGAATCAACTTTTCCTAGAAGACATCCCAAAAATTCGGAATCTTTAGATCTTGATGTTAAATTTGGTAAAAGAGAGATTGGAGAACCCTCAACTTCTAATAATATTGAACCTACTATCTCGGATTTCAAGGAATTTGATTATGATAATTGTTCTTTAAAAGGGTGTATTTCCTTGTTGCAATCCGTTGTTAATTCTCCTCATGCTTATAGTCAAAATAAAGCTTTTACCAAACATATTGTTGATGCCTTGATGCAATCTTATGATGAAAAACTTAATTTGGAAGTTTCTATACCTTGAAAACTTAATGATGAGTGCGAACCTACTATAAAGATTAGAATTAAAGATTATGAGTGTGTTTCTTTGTGTGATTCGGGTGCCAGTGTTTCCACGATTCCGAAAACTTTATGTGATATTCTAGGTTTCCATGATCTTGATGATTGCTCTTTAAATTTGCACCTTGCAGATTCCACCATTAAAAAGCCTATGGGAAGGATCAATGATATTATTATTGTTGCAAATAGAAATTTGGTGCCCGTAGATTTTATCGTTCTTGATATTGATTGCAATCTTTCTTGCCCTATTATTCTTGGTAGACCTTTCCTTAGAACAATTGGTGCGATTATTGATATGAAGGAAGGGAACATTAGATTACAACTTCCTTTAAAGAAAGGCATGGAGCACTTTCCAAAAATGAAAGTCAAGTTACCTTATGAATCTATCATGCGTGCTGCTTATGAATTTAGTGCCAAAGATGGCACTCGTTAGATCTATCTTCTTTTTTATGCCTAGCTAGGGGCGTTAAACGATATAGCTAGTTGGGAGGCAACCCAATTTTTCTTTATGTTTTTTGCTTTTGCTCCTGTTTAGTAATAAATCTTGCATCTATCTTATGTTTAGATGTGTTTTTATCTTTTAATTATTGTTTGTGCCAAGTAGAACCTATAGGATAACCTATGATGATAGTTGATTTGATTCTGCTGAAAAAACAGAAACTTTGTGCGCATGAATATAATTTTGTTAAATCACAGGAACGTGATTTTGCGTTGATTCTTTTTGCTGCTGTTCAATAGACAAATTTTCCAGGACTTCCTATTTTGGTAGGATTTTTAGAGTTCCAGAAGTTTGCGTTAGTTACAGATTTCTACAGACTGTTCTGTTTTTGACAGATTCTGTTTTTCGTGTGTTGTTTGCTTATTTCAATGCATCTATGGCTAGTAATTAAGTCTATGAACCATAAAGGAGTTGGAATACAGTAGGTTTAACACCAAATTAAATAAATAATGAGTTCATTGCAGTAGCTTATGTGGTGGTTTTGTTTTCTTTCACTAATGGAGCTTATAAGATTTCCTGTTGAGTTTTGTGTTGTGAAGTTTTCAAGTTTTGGGTAAAGCTTTTATGGACTATGGAATAAAGGGTGGCAATAGCCTAAGCTTGGGGATGCCCATGGCACCCCAAGATATTCAAGAATAGCCAAAATCCTAAGATTGGGGATGCCCCGGGAAGGCATCCCCTCTTTCGTCTTCGTTCATTGGTAACTTTACTTGGAGCTATATTTTTATTCGCTACATGATATGTGTTTTGCTTGGAGCGTCATGTATTATATTAGTCTTTGCTTTTTAGTTTACCACAATCGTCCTTGTTGTACACACCTTTTGGGATAAACCTACTTGATTAGAATTTGCTAGAATACTCTATGTGCTTCACTTATATCTTTTGAGCTTGATAGTTTTGCTCTAGTGCTTCACTTATAACTTTTAGAGCACGGTGGTGTCTTAATTTTGAAGAAATTGCTAGTCTCTCATGCTTCACTTATATCTTTTTGAGAGTCTTTTAGAACAAAATGGTATTTTCTATGGTCATAAAGTTGGTCCTAGAATGACGAGCATCCAAGTTGGGTATAATGAAAACTATCATAGAAAAGTGAATTGGATGTCATGATCAACTTGATACTTGATAATTGTTTTGAGATATGGAGGTAGTGATATTAAAGTCATGCTAGTTGGGTGATTATGAATTTAAAGAATGCTTGTGTTGAAGTTAGCAAATCCCGTAGCATGCACGTATGTTTAAAGTTGTGTAACAAATTTGAAACATTAAGTGTACTTGGCTTGTGCATCCTTATGAGTGGCGGTCGGGGACGAGCCATATTCTTTTCCTACCAATCTATCCCCCTAGGAGCATGCACGTAGTACTTGATTTTTGATGACTTCTAAATTTTTGCAATAAGTATATGAGTTCTTTTGACTAATGTTGAGTCCATGGATTATACGCACTTTTACCTTTCCACCTTTGCTAGCCTCTTCGGTACCGTGCATTGCCCTTTCTCACCTTGAGAGTTGGTGCAAACTTTGCTGGTGCATCCAAACCCCGTGATACGATACGCTCTATCACACATAAACCTCCTTATATTTTCCTCAAAACAGACACCATACCTACCTATTATGGCATTTCCATAGCCATTCCGAGATATATTGCCATGCAACTTTCCACTGTTCCGTTCATCATTTTCATGACATACTTTACTTTTGTCATATTGCCATTGCATGGTCATGTAGTTGACATCGTATTTGTGGCAAAGCCACCAAGCATACATGTCACTCTTGATTCATTGCACCATCCTGGTACACCGCCGGAGGCATTCATATAGAGTCATATCTTGTTCTAGTTTCGAGTTGTAATTCTTATGTTGTAATCAATATAAGTATGATGATCATCATTATTAGAACATTGCCCATAGAAAAAAAAAGAAAAGAAAATAAAAAGGCCAAAAAAAGGCCCAAAGAAAAGAAAAAAAAGAAAAAAGAAAAAAGAAAAGAAAATAAATAAAAAGGGCAATGTTACTATCTCTTTTTCCACACTTGTGCTTCAAAGTAGCACCATATTTTTCATATAGTGAGTCTCATAAGTTGTCTTTTTCATACTAGTGGGAATTTTTCATTATAGAACTTGGCTTGTATATTCCTACGATGGGTTTCCTTAAATGCCCTAGGTCTTCATGAGAAAGCAAGTTAGATGCACACCCACTAGTTTTCTTTTGTTGAGCATTTATTTATAGCTCTAGTGCATCTGTTGCATGGCAATCCCTACTCCTTATGTTGACATCAATTGATGGGCATCTCCATAGCCCATTGATTATCCTCGTCAATGTGAGACTTTCTCCTTTTTGTCTTCTCCACACAATCCCCATCATCATATTCTATTCCACCCATAGTGCTATATCCATGGCTCACGCTCATGTATTGCGTGAAGGTTGAAATAGTTTGAGATTATTTAAGTATGAAACAATTGCTTGGCTTGTCATCGGGGGTATAGAAGTTCGGAACATCTTTGTGTGACGAAAATGAAGCATAGCCTAACTATATGTTTTTGTAGGGATGAGCTTTCTTTTGCCATGTTATTTTGAGAAGACATGATTACTTTGATTAGTATGCTTGAAGTGTTACTATTTCTTTTATCAATATGAACTTTTATTTTGAATCATTTGGATCTGAACATTCATGCCACAATAAAGAAAATTAAATTAAGAATTATGCTAGGTAGCATTCCACATCAAAAATTCTCTTTTTATCATTTACCTACTCGAGGACGAGCAGGAATTAAGCTTGGGGATGCTTGATACGTCTCCAACGTATCTATAACTTTTGATTGTTCCATGCTATTATATTACCCCTTTTGGATGTTTATGGGCTTTATTTTACACATTTATATCATTTTTGGGACTAACCTACTAACCGGAGGCCCAGTCCATATTGCAGTTTTTTGCCTATTTCAGTATTTCAAAGAAAAGGAATATCAAACGGGGTCCAAATGGAATGAAACCTTCGGGAGCGTGATTTTTGGAACAAATCTGATCCGGAGAGCTTGGAGTGCAAGTCAAGAAGCCTCCGAGGGCCCCACGAGATAGGAGGGCGCCCCCCCTATAGGGCGCGCCCCTATCTCGTGGGCCCCTCGGGCGGCCACCGACGTACTTCTTCCTCCTATATACCTATGTACCCTGAAAACATCCAGGGGCACCACGAAACACAATTTCCACCGCCGTAACCTTTTGTATTCGCGAGATATCATCTTGGAGCCTTCGCCGACACTCTGCCGGAGGGGGAATCGACCATGGAAGGCTTCTACATCAACATCCTTGCCCCTCTGATGAGTTGTGAGTAGTTTACCACAGACCTACGGGTCCATAGTTATTAGCTAGATGGCTTCTTCTCTCTTTTTGGATCTTAATACAATGTTCTCCCCCTCACTTGTGGAGATCTATTCGATGTAAACTCTTTTTGCGGTGTGTTTGTCGAGATTTGATGAATTGTGGGTTTATGATCAAGTTTATCTATGAATAATATTTGAATCTTCTCGGAATTATTTTATGTATGATTGAGTTATCTTTGCAAGTCTCTTTGAATTATCAGTTTGGTTTGGCCTACTAGATTGGTCTTTCTTGCCATGGGAGAAGTGCTTAGCTTTGGGTTCAATCTTGTGGTGTTCTTACCCAGTGACAGAAAGGGTTGCAAGACACGTATTGTATTGTTGCCATCGAGGATAACAAGATGGGGTTTATATCATATTGCATGTGTTTATCCCTCTACATCATGTCATCTTGCTTAATGCGTTACTCTATTCTTATGAACTTAATACTCTAGATGCAGGCAGGAGTCGGTCGATGTTTGGAGTAATAGTAGTATATGCAGGCAGGAGTCGGCCTACTTGTTATGGACGTGATGCCTATATACATGATCATGCCTAGATAATCTCATAACTATGCGCTTTTCTATCAATTGCTCGACAGTAATTTGTTCACCCACCGTAATACTTATGCTATCTTGAGAGAAGCCTCTAGTGAAACCTATGGCCCCCGGGTCTATCTCTTATCATATTATCTTTCCATCTACCTTTATTTGCATCTTTACTTTTTGCATCTATATTATAAAATACCAAAAATATATTTATCTTATCATACTATCTTTATTAGATCTCACTTCCGCAAGTGGCCGTGAAGGGATTGACAACCCCTTTATTGCGTTGGTTGTGAGTTCTCAGTTTGTTTGTGTAGGTGCGTGGGACTTTTGAGGAGCCTCCTACTGGATTGATACCTTGGTTCTTAAAACTGAGGGAAATACTTACGCTAGACTTTGATGCATCACCCTCTCCTCTTCGAGGAAAACCAACGCAAGCTCAAGACGTAGCAATGCCCTAGCACGAATAGGCTCCACCCGACAAGCTATACCAACCGACGTCTCTCTCCAGCGCCTCCTCAAGCCGTCTGTCAAGCCATCTCCAGAATCTGATTCCATCTTCGTGCCGCCTGACCCCGACGCAGTCGGATCCGGCTTGGGGAACCAAGCAGGTGGCTCGGGGACTTCGACAGGCGGCCCGGGGACTGCTATAGTCGCACCCGGCCCAGGGACTTTAGAACCCGGCTCGGGGACTACTGCAGTCGGCCCGGGGACTCCGTCGACACAACAGGCGGTGGCCGACTCCAACTCTCACCACCCAGCCCACCCGCCCAGGTCGCAGTAGCCGTTTTGACAATAGAAGAAGTCACAGCTCCATCATGGGCCCAACCCATCCTCAACTTCCTGGTAAACAGAGAGCTACCAACTGACGAGATCTCGGCAAGACAAGTCCAACACCGAGCCGGAGCATACACAATAGTGAACCGAGAGCTCGTTAGGTGCAGCGTCACTGGAGTCTTCCAGCGCTGCGTCGAGTCAGAGAAGGGCATAGCAATCCTCAAGGACATCCACCAAGGCGAATGCGGCCACAACGCGGCCTCAAGATCACTCGCCGCCAAAGCTTTCCACCATGGATTCTTCTGGCCGACTGCTTTGGAAGACGCCAAGGAGTTAGTTAAACACTTCAAAGGCTGCCATGTCTTCGGCTCCAAGCAACACCTGCCGGCTTCTGCACTCAAGACCATCCCCCTCACCTGGCCTTTTGCCATGTGGGGACTGGACATGGTGGGCCCATTCAAGACGGCGCGCGGCGGCATGACACATCTGCTCGTCGCCGTGGACAAATTTACCAAGTGGATTGAAGCAAAGCCGATCAAGAAGCTGAATGGACCGACTGCCGTGACATTCATCGCAGATATTACAACCCAGTATGGCATACCACACAGCATCATCACCGACAACGGCACGAATTTTGCCAAGGGAGCACTGGCACGTTTCTGCGTGACACAAGGCATCCGACTGGACTTAGCGTCCATTGCCCACCCGTAGTCAAACGGCCAAGTTGAGCGAGCAAACGGCCTCATCCTCTCCGGCATCAAGCCCCGATTGGTCATGCCACTGGAGCGTTCGGCCGGCTGTTGGCTCGACAAGCTGCCGGCCGTCCTCTGGAGTTTGCGCACTACCCCGAACAAGTCAACCGGCTTCACCCCTTTCTTCCTTGTATATGGTGCCGAGGCTGTCATCCCAACTGACATTGAGTTCGACTCACCTCGGGTCACCATGTACACGGAGGCGGAGGCCAAGGAAGCGCGAAAAGACGGCGTCGACCTGCTGGAAGAAGCCGGCTAGTAGCCCTCAGTCGGTCCGCCATCTACCAGCAGGGTCTACACCGTTACCACAGCCGGAAGGTCAAGCCAAGATCCTTCCAAGAGGGTGATCTTGTGCTCCGGCTGATCCAGCGAACAGCCAGCCAGCACAAGCTCTCGGCCCCTTGGGAAGGCCCCTTCGTCATCAGCAGGGCTTTAGGCAACGACTCCTACTACCTGATCGACGCGCAGAAGCCAAAGGCACGCAAGAGAGATGATTCCGACAAAGAGTCGGAACGACCATGGAATGCCAATTTTCTCCGAAGATTTTACAGTTAAAATGAAGTATGTACCACACTACCTTTTGTATTAAGTACGAGACAATGGGCCCCCCGAGGCGCACTCGGGGACTACCCTCCTTTATCTATGAATGATGAGTATGTTACTACATTTGTTTTCTCGTCCGGCACCGGGTTTGACTAGTCGGCCCGGGGACTAGCCGCCTTGAGTTATATTCAAGTTCTACCTGCAGTCAGACAAGTAGTGTGCCGGCACACAAGCCCCCTCTTGTTGAAAGTCGTAGCTCGAAGAATCGACTGTCCGGCTGGCAAGAGCCAAAGGCAGGAAAGGATGCCCACATGAAAAACGGCTAAGGACTAACGAACTTATATAACACAAGCCGGCCTCCCACCCCGCCAACCGTCTGTCAGAGCAGCCGGCTGGCCGGCTTGCAATTCACCTTGCTACAATCTAAGAAAGCTTGAGTACTTGTCCTCCCAGACGGCCAAGCCCTTCCCCAGCCACAGACTACAGAGCAGCTGTCCGGCTGGGAAGGTGGCGACCAAGGGAGGGCGGCAAAGGAAACAGCCAAAGGATGAAAAGCAAGTATGAACGGAAGCCAAGCGCATGCATGATTATATTTACACAAAAGGCCTTCGAAAGGCCAGCATTCAACATAGTTTGAATACACCCCCAGTGGGTGGAACTGCACAAATTTAATAAAAGTTGTTCAAAGAGTAACGAGCAGGAAAGCAAAGACGGCGAATCAGGCCAAGGGAGCAACAGGAGAGCCGGGCAGGTTGGTGGAGACAGCAGCGCTGGCTGGAGGAGTGGCCGGCTGACGAGTCTCGGCATGATCATCACCTACTGCAGGCGGCGTGCTCGCACGCGCCTCGTTGCTAGAGGCACGATCAGGCTGAGGCTGGCCGGCCGCTCCACCGTCTGGCACGATGTCTTCACTATCCTCCTCCTCTTCCTCTTCGCCCTCGTTGCTGGAATCGATCTCCTCCGCCGAGTCTTCACCTTCTGTCGGGTTTAGCCCAAACCACTCCTCCGGCTGAGCGACGCCGTCTTCGTTTACCTCAGGGGCAAAGGCGCTGGTGTCGGTGTAGTCGGCAATCGCCGAGGCGCGCTGGATGATAGCTGGCCGGACCGCCTCCAGCTCCTCGTTAGCCTCCTGCCGCCAGGTGCTCAGCTGGGCCAACTTCAGCCCAGGATACCAAGCCCGGACGAACTTTAGCGCCCGCCGAGCGATGGACCGAGCTGCAGAAGCCTTCCAGGCCTCGAAGTGGACGACAGCTACCTCCAGCCAGTCGGCAGTTCAACTGGGGGTGCGGGGAACCACCTCGCCAGGCCAGAGGGCGGCCGGCACCTGCGCCCCGGCACGCTGAAGTCGGCGGAGCATGCGGTAAGCTGGCTGGAGGCGGGCTTGAATCGCTAGAAGCTGCTCTTCAAGCGACTGGCTGGCGTCCCATGCGATCTCAACCCCAGCTTGCCATCGTGCATCACAGTGAGCCTCGATGGCTTCGTTGGCGGCAACGGAATAACCGGGGAAGTAATCTGCACAAAGAAGAAAGAAGTAGAACAAATCAGAAGACATACCAGATGACAGGGGGCGAGCAAAGGGACGAAGAAGAAGGCAGCCTACCAGCAATCAAATCTTCAATCCGGCTATAGCCTTCGCTCAGCGCTTGCCTCGCCTCAGCCCAGCTCGCCGCTTCCATCTCATATTCGGCTTTGAGGGCGGCCTCGCTGTCCTATGCTGTCTTCAGGGCCGTCTTATGGTTTTCTTCCTGGTCGGCCAGTTTCTTGGCCAGGTGATCACGTTCCTGAGCCAAGGCGTTGCACTCGGCTTCCTTGGCGCGAAGGGCGGTCGGGGCCCCACCTAGCTGCTCCCCAAGTCGGCATTGGCCCCTTGAGATATGAAGAAGAAGAAAAAAAGCAATAAGGAAGAAGTCGTCAGGAAAGATCCGACCCGACTGCTCAGCAGTCGGCCCGAATCTCGGGGACTACACCCAGTGGGTGCGCTGACGCGCCCCTACATAAGATAAAAAATGAAGCACTTACTCCGGCTCTCAGTAAGATCAGCGGTCTTTTGATTCATCTCCCAGGCCTGGGAGTTGAAGGTAGTCGCGTGGAGGTTGTGATAGTCCTGCAGATAGGACGAAGGTGCGAATTAGAACAAGACATCAATCAAAGTCTACTAAGAAGTTCCAAGCCGCCTGCTCAGCAGCCGACTCGGAACTCGGGGACTACACCCAGTGGGTGCGCTGACGCGCCCCCACGGAAGAAATCAAGATCAATCAACGAAAGCGGGAAGACTCACCCGGATGGCCGACCGCGTTGCAAGAAACTCTTGAGTATACTGCTTCAGCGCGGCGGCCTGGGACTAAAGTCGGCTCCAGATGTCCTGCGCCGCCACGTTCAGCACGACCGTCCCACCGCCCGGCGTCCACCCTGGTGAGCTGACGCTGGCCGTCTCCAGATCCTGGGCCAATGAGCTGGAGCCCGCGGCCTTCTGTGGGTCTGGCTCTGAAGTCGCCTTCCCTGCGTCGACGAGACGGCGACAGGACCACAAGATCCGCCCTCACAGTCGGCTCGCCTCCAGCCGGATGCTCAGGCGGCGCCTCAAGACGGCTGCCTTGGCCCATTCCAGCCGACGATGGCGGTACCGCCTCTCCCTCCGGGACGACTATGTCACCCTCCTCCCTCTTCATCGCCGGCTGGTCGCGGCCGGCTTCCTCTTGCGGGGGCACTAGGATATCGGGGGCCACGGTGCAGAGGGGGATTATGAGCTGTGGACGCTGGCTACACAGGGCCTCCACCGCCCTCTCCGCGGCCGCGGCCTCCGCTTGAGCCTTGGCCGCCCCGTCGGCCTGCGCCTCTGCCGACTCCTCCGTCGTCTCCTGAGCCGCCCTGGCGGCGGCCGCCCTCTGCTCCTCCGCCTCCCGCTCCTCCCGCGCCTCCCATGTATTCCGCTCCATCGTCGCTAGAAGATCGGCACGGGGATCCACGCGGCGGGCGCTCGCAGACCCTCCTGCCCCTCCGACTGAGGAGGCGGCAGTGGCCCGCTCGAGAGAAAGTGGAGCCGTGTTTGATAAGTCAAGAAAAGGCTTAGAAGAATGCCAACCGAAGAGAAAAAAGAAAGGCGTGAGAGAGTTGACACTTATGCCAAAACTGCATGTGGTTGCTTCACCACCTTGCGGAAGCGGGTTGCCTTCGCGGCCACCTCGTCCCGTTTGGTCGCCACCGCAGAACCCTTGGGCTTCTTTGGCCGACTGCCGAAGAGGGCCGGCGCGGCCCGGTGTTTCCGCGCTCCGCCCCGAACAGCCGGCGCGGCAGATGAGCCTGCGCCTTGATGATCGGATACCGGCCGGCGGCGCAGAATAGCTTCGGCCGCGTCATCATCCGGCCAGTCCTCGAAGCCGGCGGTGAGCCCGGAGCCGCCTGCCTTGCCGCCTCCCCCTACAGCGTCGTCGTCTAGGGAGGCCGGCCCCAAGTCGGGATCGTCCAAGTCGTCCGTTGCATGGTCGGGGACGAACTGGCGCTCCACCCCCGCGGCTCTGGCCGCCGGCTGAAGGAGGGGGTTCTGATTAAAAACAAGCCGACTGGTCAGGAGTCGGCCAGTGAGAACTCGGCATTAAGAGAAGAAGAAAAGAAGGAAGGCTTACCATAGGCGGGGGACTGGCACGAGAATACGGCTCCTTGCCGAACCGCCACTCCTCGGTGAGCTTGCAGTTGGCGATATAAATCACCATGTAAGATACCTCGTCATGAGGCATCTCCTTGGTGCTTAGCCGACTTGGGTCGAAATAACCGCTCATCTGGCAAATCATGTGAGGGAGGCCTTGGAGCGGGAGCACCCGGCGCTCCATGAAGGAGGCTATCAGGTCGGACCCGGTCAGGCCGTCTGACTGGACCAGCACCCGGAGCCGGGCGACGACGCCAGCCCCAGCCAGAGTCAGCGACCTGGCTCGGTAGGACCAGGAAGGCTGCCTCCCAGCCGGCAGGCCGGCTACGTAATTCGGCAGATTGACGAAGTCGCCTTGCGGAGCAACGTTGTTCACATAGAAGTAAGACTTTTGCCAAAGCTTCACCGACTGGGTCAGCGCGATGGGAGGAAATGGTTTGTCGCCCATCGATCTCCGCACGGCGATGAAGGCGCCACATGGGGCAGGCACGCCCGCGACGACGGTACCAAGCTTGGACTGGAAGAACTCCCCCCAAAGTTCAAGGGTGGGGAGGACACCGAGGAAGCCTTCGCACAGAGTGACGAAGGCCGACAACAGCACCACCGTGTTTGGAGTGAGGTGGTGTGGCTGGAGATGATAGAACTCGAGAAAGGAACGGAAGAAGCCGCTCGCCGGCAGGCCGACGCCGTGCAGGCAGTGCGAGCGGAAGATTACCCGCTCGTCTTCCTCCGGCGCCGGCGAGATCTCCCTCTCTGGCGCGAGACGGACCCACACATAATCTTTGCCCGGCAACCGCCGCGTCTTGCGGAGGAAGTCGACGTGGTCCTCAAGGAAGTCGACCGCGCCATGAGGACGAAGAGGCGAAGGGGAAAGCGCAGCGGCGGAGGGCGCGCGATTCAGCCGCAGCGAAGCTACGGTGCACCGAGAAGATTGCCGGAGGGGCGGCCCAGTGGCGAGGAGCTGCGGTGACGGAGAGGAGGAAGAAGAGGAAGAAAATGGCGGAGCGAGGGCGAGCGTGTGAGCGTCTGCCGCTCCCCCTCCCCCCTATTTATAGCCTCGTGCGGCGAAGCCGAGGAGGCGAGGCGTGGGGGGATGTGGGATTAGCTGCGCCCACTCCCCCATGCCCCACGATTATTGCGCCTTAACGACGTGCGGAAACTGCCGCCGGAAGGCGAGCAGCCTGCTCGGGCCACAGAAGATCCACACTTGGGCCGAGGCATGGAAGTGGCGGCCCCGGACTGCGGCGACGTCCCGTCACGCGCGTGGGCTGGCAGGCCCTTCCAGCCAAAGAGTGTCGTGTGGCGCGCAGGCGGCGGCCGGCCGGCCCACAGCCTGGCTTGCGCGCCAGTTGGTTCCGGCCTTCAGACTTCAAAAGACCTCGCCGAGACGGCACGCATGAACAAAGCTGGCTCCTAACTGCCGGCTCTTTGGGATAGGAAGCTGATTGAGCTTCTCGTTCCCCTTTCATCCATGAAGCCCAACCAGCTTCGGGGACTACTATCGGAGTAAATGACCACGGGTAGCCTAGCCGGCTCCCCCTGGCTCTTCAAAAAATAAGAGGCCGATCGATCCTTCAAGCACCCAAGACATGGGGCCGCCTTCCCCCGGCCGGCTGTCTCACAAGTCGACTACCGGGAGGTGGCCCGGCCCTAAACCCTCATGATGAAAGCCATGAGAGGGACGAGTCCAAGAGGCCGGCCACGAGATGACCGACTCCAAGAAGCCGGCCCCCGGCAGGCGGCCTAGATCGTGCCCTCAAAGTCTGCAGCCACATAATGGTGATGAGATGGGGCGTGGCAACAGTGAAGCCTGCCACCCCCGAATCCCGGAGTACGCATGGCCACAGTACACCATACGGGGCAGCCATGACCCGTCCGACGTGGCACTGTTGCCATGCTGACCATGACGCCACGCACGACAAGCTGTCAGTAAGCCCCGCAGGCGGCGTGCCCCTTCGATCAGAGAGATACCCGAAGGCGGCCACGCTTCCCCCAGTCGGCCTGGGACATAGCCAGCTCTCACCAGCCGGCTCGCTCCCTCCCTCGAAGTATGTGCACCATTAAGGAGACAAGACGAGGTAAGGCTACAGTGAGAGCCCGCCAGGTGGTGGCACTGTAGCCGTGCTTACCTCGACAAAGCCCTCGTCATCAAGAGTGAGGCAATAGTAACCAGCCCCCGACAAGACCCCCAAGCGGTGGGACCTGCGTGTCGACCAAGAGGCCGGCAGCCGGCGGGACCCACCAGTCGGCGGGCTCCAGTGGCCAGCGGAGAAGCCGGCGAACGTAGACACTGACGGCTAGGGCCCACACCCAGGCGGATTACCATTGTACCCCTGGGGGGTAGGCCTATATAAACCCCCAGGGCACCCATGCAAAGGGTTGAGGTCTGATAGTCTTAGACACTACATTGAGGGGAGAAGAGACCTAGCCTTGCCCTTCTTCTTCCTCTCGCCAAACAGCTCAAGGAGCCTATTGTAGCCACTTGTTGATCTAGTGATCATGCGGAGACCCCGCAGAGCAGGACTAGGGGTGTTATCTCCATGGAGAGCCCCGAACCTGGGTAAGATTGCATGTCTTCGCCTCATCCTGTTTCCAGGCACCGGCAATGTCTTATTGGCTCCCACAATGATAAGCCACCCGTTGGCATATGTCGCACCTACCACCCGACACTTCCTCCTCTAGATTTAGTTAACCTATCGAGCCTTATCCCTGATGTTTGTTTCCTCTTGCGCCTAGGTGCTAGTCCAACAACGAACATAGGAAGTGTTAGTGTACATCAAACTGTGAGACTACATATAAAGAAGCATGCAACTGTAACTTGACTCCGGCAACTACCTTCTTGCTGTTAAAGCTCACAAGGTTCATCTGATATTGCCAACTCGTCTTGTGTCAAGAGTGCTTGGGAAGTAGTGTCAGGTGGCAAGGGAGCTTGGGAACGTGCTGCTAGCTCAGTTGATGCACGAGTAAGTCGTGCAGCTGGTAGTACTGTGGTAGGTGTTGCAAGAACTAGGGTTGTATCTGCTTGTTTGGTGGCGGCTATTTGTTTCTGTTTGGCTTTTTTTGCAACTCGTGTAGCATGGGATGCCGTGTTTGTAGAATTTTCCGCTGGACTTTGACCTTCTATTGCACCATCAGTACCAGCAGAATCTGCAGGATTCATCCGCTTCTCATTCCCTGTCATTCTGTGTTTCTTCCTCTTTCTCTGTGTCATGTTAAGTCAAGCCGACAAGAAAAATGAATAACAATTTAGTTCTTCAGAACAAATTGATGCGTGATGCAGACAAACTGAACTTTGATGTTAGACAACCACATGATAGGAGGATGTAATATGTATGAAAAACAGGACGGAAGAGATAACCAGAACTATGATGTGTAAACTAAGAAGAAGACATTTCACCAAATTAGAAGCAATGCAATGGAAGGTAGACACCATATGAAAGATGCTACAAATATCGCTTTGCCAAGTTAACAGTGTCTCATCATAAATGGCGTTTAAACAAATGTGAAGCAGTACAAGAAATAAATCATATGCAAGATGCAAACAACATCACACTACCATGTTAGAGGTCTCTCGTCATTAGTGCCATTGCATATTCACAACATTGCATGTTCACAGCTTATGATGTGTAAACTAAGGAGAAGGCATTTCAACAAATTAGAAGCAATGAAAGCTAGACACCATATGAAAGATGCAACGAATATCACTCTACCAAGTTAAAACTGTCTCGTCATAAGTGCCATTTCAAAAAATTAGTAGTACAAGCTAGAAAAGAATGTGAGATGTAACCTATATCACACTCCGAAGTCAAACGTGTCTTATGATAAGTGATTGTTGCAGGTTACACAACAGTAGTAATTTGATGTAAGAACATGGTGTGATAGGCAGATATTGTATGTTCTAGAAACAGGAACACGTGTCTTATTCCAGTATAATGTGTAAAGTAAGCAGATGGAATTCAACAAAATTAGAAGCAATACAAGCTAGACATCACACATAACATGCAACCACATATAACAGTGCCAAGTTAGAGGGAGCACCGGTGATGCTGCACTAGGGGAGACGTGCTCATCATAAACATAGCTTTGTTGAGTGTCTATGCATGTGTTGTCTTGGAAATCATCTTGGGGTTGTGGAGGAGTAGAAACTGTATAGGCCCTCCGTTCGGAAGGAGCACCTTTATCCGCTGCCTTTCTAACTTCCTTCCGCTTTATTGATTTTGAATTGTCAAGTAAAACCGACAAGAAAAAGCAATAAAATTCTCTCTTCAGAACTCATTCATGCATGATACCGACAATCACTACTTTCATGTAAGGCAAACACATGATACCAGGATGGAATATGTACGAAAAACAGGACGGCATGGCATGTTCACAATTGTTTGTGTAAACTAAGCAGAAACCATTCCAGCAAACAAGAAGCAATGCAAGCTAGACACCACATGAAAGATGCAACCAATATGACTCTGCCAAGTTAAAAGCGTCCCATCATAAATGGAATTTCAACAAATTAGAAGCAGCGCATGCTATAAATCATATGAAAGATGCAACTAATATCGCACTGCATATACTAAAGGTGTCTCGTCATGTTGATTGATGTGGGATACAAAAAAACAATAGTTTTATGTAAGGACATGCTTAATAGACAGATGTACTATGTACTAAATACAAGAAGGCATGTCACATTAACAGGTATAATGTATAAGCTAAGCAGGCTAGCACATGCAGTTTAACCAGATTGGAAGAATTACAATCTAGACACCATATGCAACATGCAACTATAGATCACGCTGCCAAGTTAGAGCAAGCACCTGCGATGCTAGTGTAGGGGAAATGTTGTAATCAACTACCGAGCTACGTTCACTATCTTCATCTAGCATTTCTGTTTCTTGAGAATCATGTCGGGAGGCTGACGCTGCATTCTTTCAATGAGGAGTAGTCCCCTTGCCTGCCTACCTCGTCATAAGTGATTGATGAGGGATACACAAGAACATTAGTTTTATGTAAGAACATGGTTAATACACAGATGTACTAGTATGTACCAAAAACAGAAAGGCATGTCATATTCAAAGGTATAATGTGTAAGCTAAGCAGATGCAATTTAACCAAATTTGAAGCAATACAAGCTAGATATCCGGCTGGAGTGGTGAGCATGATCATCTAGGACCTGAGAGCCTGGTGGGAGGCGGGCTGCTTCGCCACCATCGCAGCTTTTTAGTTGGCTTCCAGGTGATGCCTATCTTTGCTGGGGTTGTCACTGGCTCGGCCAGTGCCCTAACTAGCTATTTGTCTTCTGATGCTCACGGGATGGTGGTTCATGTAAAAAATATCTTTCCTTATCTTAATAAAGACCGACTTCGGCCTTTCGAATACAAGCTAGACACCATATGGAACATGCAACCACATATGACACCACGAAGTTAAAGCAAGCACCTAGGATGGTGGTTCATTGCGAGCGAGGTCATCAACTCCAGAGCTACGTTTACCGTCTCCATGTGCTGACACTGCACCCTTTATAGCGCTGTAACGTGTCGTGCCTAGCCGCATAGAAAGCTGGGACAACTTGTCTCTTTTCTTTTTTGCTTCTCTCGAGGCAGACTCTGAAATACCCTTGCATAAAAACACAATAGTGAGAGTATGGGTGAAGTGTGTGCAGAACTAGTGCACTGTAAAAGTAGCAGATAGCAGGTGGCTGAAAAATAAATGACAGGAGACATATGATAGCTCTACAACATTGCATGGTAAACAAAATTAGATCTTACTCCGTATGATTTTGTAATATATGAGCACAGGAAATGCAGGTACTCCTCCAGCACACCACCACATGTGGTCATATCTAAGATAACAGTCGACTGAAAATAAATAGGTCAGTCGATTTTTTAATGAACCGTCCGATCTATAAGGAACAGGCAGATGGCCTTCATCTACCTCCCGCCAGTCATTGTTGACAATCTTTCCCGAACCGCCAGCGACCACCGGCCCAGACCCCTGCCTCTGCCACCCTGCCCTCCCATCGACCTCACAACACCGCCGTGCTTGGCAGTGCCCCCAGGCCGTCCCTTTAATCTCGGCCGACCTCTAGATCGGGTGCCAGTAGCTCTAGGCCGCACACGCCCCTAAGATAAACACCAAGGCGCTGCTTCCCCGACGTAATAGTCGTATTAGCGCCTGTTACACCGGGGAATGCTTTCGTTAATTGGGAATCAACTAGCCAGAAATTGAAATTCAGGTGGGCGACAGACCTCTAGCTAAGGTGAAATAGTATATGAGGAGAAACCTTGCGCATCGCAAGTTACTAGGAACATCTAGTATCAAGAAGAAGCAGTCAACTAGTGTCTTCTGTGGTATGAATACCGTGCAAGCAGAGACGTAAGATTTGCAGGAATAAGGGAAGTGGAGTACCTTTTTCGGTTGCCAGTGTGGTCACCTCCACATGTCGCGCCGATCTTCTTCTTTTTACCAGGGAAACTGATGTTCTGGAGGGTGCAGGCTTGGACAAACCCATGGCCAAATTGTTAACTGTGTTGCCATGGCCGAATGTCGGCGGAGGGGAAGCAGATCCCAGGCGGCGAAGGACGGTGTAGCAGGAACAGCTCCGGTGCGGTGGAGGGTGGCGAAGCTGGAGCGGCAGCGGTGAGGCGTAGGACAGCGTGGTTGAACTGGCTCGGGTACGGACGGCTCAGCCTCGGCTTCAACTACTAGCCGTGGAGGGCGTTGCGGTTGAGGTTGCGGTGGACGATGATGTTGTGGTATCAGCTCCGGCGTGATGGAGGAGGGCGACGGTTGATGGGTGAGATGGGGTGGCGGACGGAGGACGCCGGGGTTTCACGGCTGGTGGAGAGGTAGTTTTGGCACCCACGGAGTACGAATGGGGAATCGGACGGGTGGGGGGAACCATGTTTTGGTCTGGGACGTGCTTGTTTTTGGCCTTTTTGAATAGAAGATGGGACGCGCTTGTTTGAAATTTGGGGAAAGTACAAACTTTGCCCCCCTCTTAAATTTTGGACCTACTGCGGGTCAGGGGTAGGATGGTAATCCCAGGTGTCCCAAATAGTGGGAGGGAGCGATTTCGGCCGCGCGCATGTGTGCTTAGGCGGCCATTGTGTATGAATGTTTTCCGGAGGCGGTTGCGTGGCGTCTAGATGAAGCTACAAACCTACCCCGGTTTAGACCTTTGGACGTCGGGCCGGTAGGTTTCACGGGTCGGAGTTATTAGAAAAGTAATTTCCTTGTACTACCAAACATTGGTCTCACACGGTTTCGGGCGAGTAGAGGCTCTTTTGGCGCTTCATTCGAAATATTGAAACACAAGCATTCACGTTTAGAGTACTCTTGAACTATGAGGATTGACCTAAATAGACAACGTTATATTTGACCTTGTATGTTTGAAAACCTCATTAAATTATCTGCTTCTTTTTGAAATTTTGACACTTGAAAATCCTATAACTATGATTATTTTGGAATGGAGGAGCTAAATTTGAATCTATTTTGTACACGACTACTTATGCTATTATGTACAAAATCAGAGCAAAGATTGGTGCCCCAATAATTTAGGTATGGTTTACAAATGCCATGATATCAAATTCAAATAATTGAATGGACTTCATGTTGAATTCGATTTTTTAAAACCATCTTAAGTTGAATTCAAATGTATGCTAGTTCATAGGTAGCTATTTATAATGTCCATTGTGTAACTTTTGTATGTATAATGTGCTTTACACACACAACATGAACTATACTCACGTTTATATTCGATTACTAAAGCGATGCATTGTCTGGAGTTCAAAATACTAACTATGTGGATCAATTGTGTCGAATAATAACATAGACATGCTCAAATTCAATAGAATCTAGATGTCTGATGGATCAATGACCGCTCCTTACACGAATTGCAAATATCATGATCCCATCCTAATATTTGGATACAATTTATATCTTTAATCAATGTGTAGAGCAGTCTTTTACGTGTAGTTTCACTCTCCATCGGTGGTCTCTCACACATGCTCACACACTCTCTCCCGAGGTGTCTTTCTCGCACACATGCTCTAGATATAACCCTCCCTGCCTCTCGTAACCATTTACAACTGTTTTCACTAACCTTTATCACAAGCACTCTTCCTCTCGCAAACATACACACGCACAATCCTCATCGACCCTTTCTATATACATGGACCTGCCTACGCGTCTCATGTACGCACATTATCTTTACGCCTGTCTCTCACGCATTGTCTCACACCTCTCTTCCTAATCGACGAGTATGATTCTAGCAGAGCATTCTGTAGGATGCCCCTTAAAGTTAGGTTGGATGAATAGTAATATCAGAGATAAAGGGGTTACCTTAGTCCGAGAACCTAGGGTTACAAATCCTAGCCGGCTTTGTCAGTGGACACAGAGTCCTTCACAATTCTGCTATCTTTGTCTTGTACGACTAGTCATCCATGGGTCTTCCTAAATGTGTCACGGGCCGACCAATGTGGCGCAGGACAGAACCGAACGAAGGGCCTCACCTCGACCCACCGGACCTCACGCGGTGACACACCCTCTGCCCCCACGTCTCATTATCTTCTCACACCCACACATACCAACACAAACACCACACACACAGAAAATTTCTCCTGGTGCCTCTATTCCCTCCCCCCTTGCGTATACACACTCAAGGGAATGGAACCTCTTGTCATGACGTCATATTCGTCTCTCTCTCTCTCTAGACCACTCTCATTTCTCGTGCTATCTCTCCCACGCCCCCCCCCCGTCGGCCCCTCTATCCATGCCTCTCTCGAATACGTAATACACACACATACCTCTCTAGGCCCCGCCAAATGCATCAACTACACATTCACACATGTTACATCACGTACCCCATTGATCTAAAAAGCCCTCTCTTCACGTTTATTTCGCATACAACATTCCTTTTGAATAAAGTGTGGCCAAAAAATTATTTTAGAGTTTCTACATATATACAACATTACAAAGTTATATGGAGGAGTACGAACGCTAATTTGCATTGCATGGTGCCCACAATGATATTTATTCCGCACTGTGAATTTGTATATTTTTATACTATATACAAAGTTAGTCATAATAAAGAGAAACGAAGAGCATCTCTCTCTCCATCGCATACCCCCCCTGTACGCCCCTTTCACATATGCACAACAAACTATCTCCAGGTCCTCTAAAAGTAAGCCCCCAGAAAATTCACGCATGTTTCATCTTTCTCTCGCGATATATGCAATGACGATCATTGGATTTGAAGCGAAAGCACGATATGTACATTGGACTTCAGAATCCACTCATTACGGTCACCATTTACGTTTAGTGGTTATTATACAGTCACGGGCTCACCGTACAACTCTGTATTTGCTCATGACATGACTAGTTGACCAGTTAAACGCTCCACGTGGCACCTCTAGTGTTGCATCACATTATCTCACTACCATCGTGCCCACCTGTCGACTTGTATCTACTCTACATCTACACTCTTATAAAATACATAAAATACACTCTTATAAAAAACAGAGTTGGTGATGATGGTGTGCCTGCCATCTTGCAATATAGGCCGTCCGATTTATATCTGAGGGATAGGAAAGAAACTATGGCAATTTTGCAAAAAGGTACCCACACACCTCTCCACATTTGCAAATAAGGCCTTCCCTCGTTCATCCTTTTCTCTCACAAGATAAACAAGTCATACAAATGCATCTTGATGTTACGTGCAACGCACGGGCATCTTGCTAGTAAGAATGAAAACAAACGACAAAAAAATATTTGGACGGTGGTTCGAAGTCATGACCGCGGGCACAGCGGACAAGGTGGCCTTGTATTGGTATGCTGAGCCGTCTGTTTTAACACACAGGAGCTGGTGTGGTGATTATACACACACGCACGCATGCACACGAACTGCATCCACGCAACACTCACACAAACACATGCACCCACGCACGCACGCAACACTCACACGTACACACGCAGCCACGCACGCACGCAACACTCACACGCACACACGCACGCATGCATGCACACACCAGTACACCACACGACCAACACACACTCTCACGCTCAAGTGCTCAACCTACACGTGCATGCGCACACATCAGGCCCTGACAGACACATACACAACCAGGTGATTCCCGCGCACGGGTTGGAGCCTTGTCGTGCCTGCGTAAATTTGTGTTTATCTGACCTTTTCCTATGCGAACTGACAGGTGGGACCCACAAGGAACATGGTCAATTTAACTAGTCAACATGGCGCCACGCAGACTATTTGGCCGGTCAACAGAGTGCAATCCGATGCTGAACTGTGAGCAAGTGACCGTATAATCACCACAAAACGTATATAGTGACCGTAATCAGCTTATTCTGAAGTTCGTGACCGTATTACGCTTTTCTCTCTGTAGGCCCTCCAAAACTACATCTCTACACGTTCTCGCATGTTACATCTAACAACTATGCAATACAGCACTACTACTACACTCTAACACAATAAATCATATGTGTTTTTAGTTTTACTAGATATCATATTGTTACTTATAATTATTCAGTTTGCATACATTAAAATTGCCTTTGAAATGTATGGCCAGTATCATCTACCGCGCGGGAAAATCCCGCCCTTTCCTGTTTAATCGGGTTTGTATCGATGGATCGTGCGAAACAGCAAAACTATAGTACTATACAGTACAAGTGACAGTTCACTGGGCCGTCGTGTCGTCTACTCCTCCGTCGTAAGAGTGGAGCGCTCGCTTTCATAAATCTTCTAGTCCCTTTCGCCGACATGTGGGACATCAAGCTACCGGGTCCACGTGCCATACCGGAATACAGTGCAGAGCAGCCGGGGTGAAGCACCCCAGTCATGGCGCCGGCGTAGTAATGAGCAATGAGGCGTCAAATCACAAAGCTGCACCTTTCCCGCAGTTAAGTTGGAGGGACGAAGTAATAATGCTAAAAAAAGAAGTTGGAGGGACGAAGCAACCATCATTTCACTCGTTGCTGAATCCGCTTCTCCCTCATCTTCTTCAACTTAACCACGTGTTGCTTCTGCCGTTGTTCTGCCTCATGTGGGACGCGGATCGGCTTGGTAAAGCACTGACACGTGGGACCGCATGTTAGCAAACCGCCAGGACAACGTCCTCCGAAAATAAGAAGCCTAATCCTAGACTTACAAAGGGCTACGTAGCTGCTACGTATACTTTCCATCTAATCTATATATGCCCCCCTGATTTTCAGGTGGGGTGGGCCTAATCCTCTCCTTTAATCCAATCAAATAGTCCCACATCACATCAGTTCGTAACTTTACGTAAACCATTACGTGGATGTAGCATTGCTCAAATAAGAACCTCCCCCGCCATCCGCGCGGCAAAATCACCTCCTTTTTACTAATCTTGATTCTATAATTTTTTAGATCAATATAATTGAGATTTGTATAGATAGCACACAGGAGCAAAACCAAGTGGTACGGTTAAGGGCATCCACAATGTGTAGCCAAATGTGAAAATAGCTTTTGGCATCGTGGGAACCATTGTGGACGGTGTTGCCAAAGCCAAAAAGATGGAACCGAAGCTCCCTGATTGATTGATTGAAGGAATAGAAAAATGCAACGTCTCTCCTCTTTCTCCCATGCTTGGACGCATGTAGTACAGTATAGAGCACAGAGTCTACTCCCCTGTCCCTTCTATCACAAATCACAAAGCAGTGAGGCGTCAAATCACAAAAGCACGGACGAAGCAACCATCATTTCACTCTTCGCTGACTCCGCTTCTCCATCGTCTTCTTCGAGAAACCATCTCACCGCACTAGTACTCCTAGTAGTACTAGTAAAGGACTTCCTGGATGCAAATAAGGCGGTTGTCTCGGCTTGCAGGCGGCACTTGCGAACGACTTACCGTGGTCTCCCTCAATGGTGTTCTCCGTCGAACGCACTTCGCCAAACCACAAAAAAAAGATATCGTCGACGTCACCGCAATGGGGAAGGAAGTCAAATATAGTTACTACCTCCATTTTTTTGTACACAAGTCCAGTATATCAAAATTACAATTTGCAAAGGGCCACTAACACTAATCGAGGCAAAATTGATGGGGTTAGCAACCAAGGACATTAATATCCCCTGCATGCATGCGGAAGTGAGAAGGTTGGTTTGCATGGCGCTGCATTAATCAAGCGATGAGGAGTGAGATGGTTAGCTCTTTGGTCTTTGGAGAAAAAAATACGAATTAATTGACACGTGAAACAAGGATTTGTATCGATTAAATCCCGTGAAGGAAAACCCCGCCTTTCTTTTTTAACACTAGTACTCCTAGTACGTACGTACTTATCCTGTTTGGGTCTAGGCCTTGCATTGCCAAACTTCGCCACACATTTTTGCCAAGCTTGCCTAAAGTTTTCAAAATGAGAAGGAGGTACACTTGCGCACGGTTGTCGCGGTCACACCGCACCCTCACACGGTCGCTCCTGCACGCCGCGGCCGCACCGCACTCTCACAAAGTCGCTCCTGCACGCTGCAAACCCAACCAAGGGAACGCACCCTCACTGACATGTGCTGTCGCATGTGAACAAACCAAACTCAGCCATCCTATCACTGACAGATAATTTTCGTTCATAGAGTTTATCCAACCACATGTTGGGGAGTATCCGTACGGCCTGTGCGGTGATCTGTTGGGGAAGAAGAAGAGGTGAGGAAGAAGGAAAGAAGGGTTAGGAGACGTAGGATATTCATCCAACCGCCTGAAATGGTAGACTGATCCAAGTCAGGCGACTTGCATAACAAATATATGTTTTTACACAGCAAAAGATACAAAAAAACAACAACATAAAGAAAAACTATCACTGCTCGCGGAAAGAGACGGCCTCGTCGTCTTTGGCTGCCGGCGCGACGTGTGTCTCCGCACCGTGGTTGTCCTCGACCTCCAGCTACTCGTTCAAGCGGAGCGTGCGGGTGCTCTGCACGGACGAGAGCACAGCCCGGTTCAAGTCGAGGACGTCCGGTTCCGCATGCAGGAGGGCCTCAGTGGCAATGGCATCCGCGCGCTCCATGCCGAGTCGAGCCTCTGCCACCCAATTGAAGTCCAGGAGAGCCTCGATGGCAGCGGCATGCGCGCGCTCCGCATCGAGTCGAGCCTCCACCGCCCGGTTCAAGTCTAGGATGTCCGGTTCCGCCTGCAGGAGGGTGTCGATGAGAGCAGCATCCGCGCGCTCTGCATCGAGTCGAGCCTCTGCCGCCCGGTTCAAGTCCAGGATGTCCGGTTCCGCTTGCAGGAGGGACTCGATGACAGCGGTATCCGCGCGCTCTGCCTCAGGTTGAGCCTCCACCGCCCGGTTCACATCCACGACATCCGGTTCCGCCTGCAGGAGAGCCTCGATGGCAGCGGCATGCACGCGCTCCGCGTCAAGTTGAGCCTCTGCCTCCCGGTCCTCCTTTAGTATCGCCATGTTGAACCGCTGGTCCGCCTGCACCATGGGGGACTCGGACGCCGGCACGAAGTCGACATCCATCGTCTCATACCCATCGAGGGCCTTCTGCGCCGCGACCTCCGCCATGAACATTGGATCGGCCTCCTCCTCCTCGTAGCTTGGCTCCAGAGAACTCGGGGATTGGCCCGCTGCAAAGCGAGCTTGGGAACAGAAGTTTGTGGCGCCGACCGCCGCCGCGATTTCTGTGCGGCGCTTCGGCGTCAGCATCTTGTAGTAAGTGATCTTGCGGCGCACCATGGCTTTCCGGTGACCTAGGGGACACTTGATGTGGGCTAGGGGATCGAAAGGTGGGGGAATGGGCTGGAGATTTGGTGTGGTTTTAGGGCAGTGGCTGGCATAGGCCAAGCAGCGAAGGTTCTGGTGTGAATAGTGGTTCCGGTGACGACCGGTCAATCGGTTTTGACTGTACATCGCTCTTATCGCGTTCGCGTTGCAGCCCGGCACATTGGACCCTCCACGTCGCTCACCGAATGGAACGTGCTTCGTCTTGTGGGACCACAATTGAGAGAAAACCAACGTCCCTCCCCCTCCCCCGCCCGCGTCATTTATTATACCACCACTCCCTCCGTTTTATGAGGAGTAAATAAAAACAGAGGGAGTGTACTACGGATGAGGATCCCCTGACGTGGCCGAACCCATTGAGTAACTGACATGCGGGGCCTAGCAAGCATGGGGTCCACCAGTAAGTGACCGAAAGGGAGGGTAAGGCAGGGATACCTATGTCAGAGGACCCACTTCCACTATACAACTTTGACCAAATGTTAGAGTAATAATATATGACATGCAACTTACACAAATTTTAGAGTAATAATATATGGCATGCAACTTACAGAAAGCATACAGGGTCTAATGCGTTTTTGAGGCTAACTTTGACCAAATGTTAGATTAATAATATATGACATGCAACTTACACAAAGCATACAGTCAAATTCGTATGTGAAAGGAGTTTCCAATGATATAATTTTCATATTATACATCTCATGCACTATTAATCTTGTCAATAGTCAAATTGGAAACCATCTCGAGTACAAATCTAGGAGTACGTACGAATCTAACAATATTGATTGGGCGTTGTTGAATGTTGATACCTTTTTGATCAAAGTAGAGATATTTTGACTACACATAAAACTTATATGTAAACTAGAAAGGATAGGAGGGAGTATATTTTACGTTCAAAAATGAAACGAACATTGAATACCCTTTATATATGATTTGCGGATGCTATGATCACCGGTTCAAAATTTTGAATCCGCCTTAGGTATCACGTGCCCCCACTCGTTCCCTCTCGATTTCATCTCGGGGTCCGGAGATCTATTGAAAGAGGACTAGGGTGGGTACATGCGAATGATACTCGGCGGAATGTTCAAATGAGGCATGCGGGAGGATGGACTCGACTGGAGGGCGACATGATCGATGGAGAAGAGGGTTGGAGAGGAATGAGAAATAAGCAAACGCCACATGATTATACTTGAACGGCTCAAATAAACAACAAGTTGTCTCGCTTGGCCTACATAGTGAAAGGCCTAATGCGCAACGCGGAGCACTGACGCTCGAATATGGCCGGGAAAACAGGGAAACCGACATGTGGGGCACACCCGTCGGGACGACGTAGCGCAGACTAGTCCAATGGAGGAGCTGGCCCACGACCTCCTCGCCACCGACAACCGTTCATGTGGGTCGTTGGGGCCAACAACGGGGCGCAGCTCCAGCACCGCCTCTGGACACGGCGACCGCGGTGAGCGACACGCTCATATCGTCGCTAGACACGGTCGGTTTCAGTGTGCCGAGGGTGGCGTTTGGTTTGTGCCCAAGGTTGCCCCATCAAAGCATTGGGTAGCCAAAAATTTTGGTTGAGGTATTGGTTGCCCATGATTTGGCCGACATTGGCAAGAAAAATGAACTAGAGTTGGCTAGAGTTCATTGGCATGCCAAAGAAATGGCAACCATCCAAACAAAGACCAATCTTTGGGTCATGACCAAAATTTTGGTTGAGGTATTGGTTGCCCATAATTTGGCCGACATTGGCAAGAAAAATGAACTTGAGTTGGCTAGAGTTCATTGGCATGCCAAAAAAATGGCAACCATCCAAACAAAGACCAATCTTTGGGTCATGACCAAAATTTTGGTAAGGTGCACTTTGACCACAATCCAAACACACCCCAACACCCAGCTCGTCGAGGATGCACGGGGCGCCGCGACGCGTCCACGGAGTGGTGTAGCACGGCCAACTGCATCCTCTGGACCTGAGACCATGCCGGGTCGTCTTGCTTTTTCAATGACATGCGGGGATCGCATGTGAGGAAAGGGCATCTCCAACGTTTCCACGACCGCAGTTGACTACCTTGGCACACCAAAACCCTCGTCCCTCGCGCTGTCGCGTGGTCGTTCCCAGCCGGCACCAGTTGCCCGCATTCATGCCGTCCGTTCGTATGTCGTCGCTAAGAGGCTCGGTGCCCGAGGAACCAATTCCGGTGACTTAATGACGCACCCCGATGCTTGGCCTCACCAGAATGCGCTACTTAAAGAGGCAACGCCCAGCTAACCTCCACACCATAGCGCATCGTCCTCCTACCTGGCACCACATCCGCCATGACCGCAAGTGCAAACGATCTGTGGGGGAGCTTGTCTTCGGGGATGAAGCTCGAGGTCGCCGCCCTCACTCAAGTCGCCTCTCACGACGCAATAGCGGCGTAGCCGGACGCGGACGCGATTGCACAAGCTGTGGCCACGCTGGCGGCCGACGACGGGAGCACCGTCAGCCACGTGTCCTACTTGCCACCGTCCAATGTCCGGCACTGTTGAGGTCGGGGACTCCTCCGAGGATGAGTAGGGCATGGGAGGCGGCAGGGCATGGTGTGCCAACTAGACGGTCCGTATCCCGTGTTCTACTCTTCCTCGCCGGAGACCGCACCTTCACTTCATGGGTCTTGAACCCCGCCCCCGTACATAGAGATCACAGATGGAGGACGTCGGTCACCACCATAGAATAGGTTTAGGGTCGGGTTTCTTTTATTTTTCTGTCCTATAAAAGTTCGAAATGTAATGAAAATCTGCCGTGTTTGCATTAATCTCGGCCGGTGTATATGAACTTTCACAATAATATACATATTGTAGGAGTACTACCAAGATGCCCGTGCGTTGCACTGAAGGTCAAGATCTTGTGGGAGAAAAGGATGAACGAGAGAAAGCCTTATCTGCAAATGTGGAGAGGAGTGCGGGTAAATTGTCATAGTTTCCTTCCTATCCATTAGATATAGATCAGACGGCCTATATTGCAGGATGACAGGCACACCATCATCACCAACTCTGCTTTTTATTGAACTGAGACAAATCTAACATGCGAAGTAAAATAAACACATAGGGTCTATACATACACAAATTATCTTAGGCACTCCAATAGTACGTCCACTACACATTCACGCATTTCACATCTTTCTACATCTACGGGAAGCTACGAAAGGGTTAACGTAAATTGCCTCTCTCTCTCCTCCCTAATTTTCATGGTGGTGGGCCCCTCCCTCCTCCCAATCTACAATCAACATCTCACACGTTTCACATTACGTTAATTACGTAACTGGGATTACGTAGGTGTAGCATTACTCGTCCTAAAAAACCCAACTAAGCCAACCTCCCAGCATATCGCGCGGGAAAAGACCCGGCCGCGCCGTTTTAGTCGGGATTACCGGATTACTAGTAGTAGTATCGATGGATCGCGCGAAGCAACAATTTTCTTTTTGAGGGGGAGAAGCACCTAGTTTAAAAGGAAAAAAGGCGGTACACTCACAATACTCCTGTCGCGGTCGCATTGCACCCCACACACGTTCGTTCCTGCACACGGCTCACGCAAACGGAATGCGCTTCGGGTTGCCTCTTCACTGACACGTGAGACTGCACTTGGAGAAACCGACCATGCGCCAAACTGCCCCCGCCCACCGCGCGAAAATCCTCCCCCCCCCCCCACAACCAAAAATTCCCCCCAAATCTGATTCAACCGCCCTTCGGCCAACTAGCCAATAATATTCCCCAAACCCCGCTCCCCCCTGTCCCCCTCCACTCCATTCGCTCCGCCAAAGCCTCCCTCCCCGCCGCGCCGATACATCGGCGCCGCGGTTCGGCGATCCTCTCGCTCCCACAGTACGCTCTCGTAGACTGCCGTCCTCTAGCTGCGCTGCCACCTCTGGCTACGTTCTTGTGGAGGCGCACGGCGGCCAGCGTCGCCACCGCTGGCGACGTTCGTGTGGAGACGCACGACGGTCAGCTTCTCCCACGGTGCGCGCATTATAGACTAAGGCCCCGTTCATGTCGGTGTAGCATTGAATGTTAGCTGATAGACGATGTTAATCTCACTGTTTGCCAAAGTAGTTTACTGTCAATATGCTCTGCTTAAGAAGCTTTCTTGCCCTGTTCTGCACTCAATCTGCTTAGCTGAGATGGCATGCAAAGGCCGATAGTTGCTAAAATATCCTGCCATATATTTATTGTGACGTAGATTGCCATGGTCTAGTAGCCAATCTGTTAGATGAAATAGCTCTACACTGTTTTATACTCGATCTTTGTTGCTGCGATGGCCTTCGATAGTTCGATGGCTGTGTGCTCGGCCTCATTGACTGCTGAAACAGCCTGCCATAATTTAGCACTCAAATCTGTTTGCTGAATTAGCTTTACATATATTTCGTTACTTAGATCTGCTCGTCCAAATATCTTGCCATAGCTTTAGACATCGACCTAGGTATTTTTTTCTGGACTTCATAAAAAAGCATATATGTTTTTCCTGTAATATCTAGTAGAAGAACTAATTTGTATGTCTAACAGATGGACAGGACTTGGATAACTTCTGCTCGAAGATTCTCCGCTGCATATGTCGAGGGGGTTGAAAACTTCATGAACTTTATCAGAGCTGAGTACGGTGGTCCGAAATCAGATGTGCTCTGCCCGTGTAGCAGTTGTATGAATTCAGTTACAAGACCCCAGTCAACTGTGCAAAATCATCTACACTTGTATGGGATGTCGGTCACATATACTAGGTGGGTTCATCATGGTGAAGCTGTGAACGTCAATGTTATTGACTACGTGGAAGCAGCAGATCACCATCTTGATCTGCCTGATGCTCAGGTGGAAGAGGAGGAGGAGGTGGTGGTGGCGGAGCCAGTGAGTTTGACCAACATTGAAACAATGCTACGAAATGCTCGTGCATTCCGTGAACTTTCACCTGCAGAAGAAAAATGGTGGGCCCGCATGTTGGAACAATGCAACATTGCTGTCACCCCAGGAAATAAGCTGTCAGTATTCTCAGCTATGGTCACCTTTCTTCAGGTGAAGACATCTGAGCGGATGACCAACAAATCATTCGATGCGATGTTGGCTGCTTTCCGCAAATCTTTCCCAGATGCGTCTGAGCTGCCACACACCTACAGTAAAATGAAGAATTTCCTTTGTGCAGTTGGAATTGGATATGATCCATGTTTGTAATAATAATTGTGTTCTATTCCGGAAGGATTATGCCAACTTAAGTGAATGCCCGAAATGCAAATCATCAAGATGGAAAGATGGCGATGCTGTGAAGAGGATTCCTCATAATGTTCTGAGACATTTTCCAATTACACCAAGATTGCAGAGGTTGTTTCATGATGCTGAAACAAGAGAGGATGTACTGTGGCATTCTAGGAACCAGGAGTACAGAGATCAGAATGTAATGAGCCATCCATCTCATGGTAGTGAGTGGAAAAGCTTCAATGATAAACACAAAGAGTTTGCTGCTGACCCGAGAAACATTAGACTTGGCTTAGCTTCAGATGGATTTAACCCATTTGGCCACCAGAGCGCCACATATAGCATGTGGCCAGTGCTTGTTATCCCTTACAACATGCCTCCAAATGTCTGCACCAAAGAATCAAACTACATGATGGCCTTGCTCATCCCAGGTCCAAAAAGTCCTAGAAAGGATTTTGATTTGTTCATGGAGCCTCTTGTGGAGGAACTTCAACAGCTATGGAAGGGTGTTCTCACTCGAGACCTATATAGCAGCCCACCAGCTGATTTCTTTCTACGTGCTGTTGTAATTTGGTGCATCCATGATTATCCGACTTTGGGCACTATGTCAGGGCGAACGACACATGGTTACAATGCATGTGTTCGTTGTGACAGGAATCCGCTGTCATACGCAATACTTAGCAAGATCTGTTACATTGGACACCGCCGTTTCCTTGCCAAGGACAAGCCGCATCCTAGAAAATACCGAAGACATGTGTTCAATGCAAAGCATGAAAACCGTGATGCGCCAAAGAGGCTCACCGCCGATGAGTTGCAAGTGGAATTAGAGAAGGTCAGGCATATTACACCAGGAAACCATCCTGGTAATGGTAGCGGGAAAAGGAAGCGTGGCACGGTAGAAGAGAGATTATTGTTTACCCGCAGGTCCACTTTGTGGGACTTGGAGTATTGGAAAGATTTGGATCTGCGGCATAATCTTGATGTGATGCACATCGAGAAAAATATATGTGACAACATTATCGGCACACTTCTTAACATTGAAGGCAAGACGAAAGATACCTTAAAATCTAGGATTGATTTGACACACCTGGGTATCAGAAAGGATTTGCAGGTGCAAGATGAAGGTAAACCACGGGATATGGCACCAGCTGTGTACGTCTTGGACAAGGTAAAAAGAAAAGAATTCTGCGAGGTCCTGTCACGTGTGAGATTCCCACATGGATTTGCTTCCAACCCTGAAAGGAGAGTCAGTGCAGATGGAAACAAGGTACAAGGGTTGAAAACTCATGACTGCCACGTCCTACTTCAAAGGGTTTTACCTGTTATCCTTAGAGGATTGGGCCGCCCTGACTTATACAGAGCAGTTGCAGAGTTGGGACAATTCTTCAGGGAACTCTGCAGTAGAAATATCAGGATAGATGCTTTGGAGCGTCTTAGAGACAAGATACCAACTATCCTATGCGACCTTGAGAAGATATATCCTCCAGCCTTCTTTGATGTGATGGTGCATTTGGCTGTTCATCTACCTGATGAGGCACTACTTAGAGGTCCAGTACAGTATGGCTGGATGTACCCTATTGAAAGGCGGCTAGGCACTTTCAAAGGCTATGTTAGGAACAGAGCTAGACCCGAGGGTTCCATTGCAGAGGCCTACATTGCTACAGAAGCGTTGACATTCTGCTCAAAATACATTGAAACAGCTGATCAGCTTAGCAAAGAGGTGGGTGAAGACAATCCCGGGCTCAATGTTTTCGATTATTCTGTTCGAGTTACAGGGAAGAGTCGACAAGAGGACAAACCTAAAGATTTGGACAAAATGGTTTGGTATGTGTTGAATAACTGTCCTGAGATACTACCTTATATCAAGTAAGTGCAGTACTGCAGCTTATACATCGTAATCTACTAAACTTGCAGCACATTCTTATATATTTAGATGTTTGACGCGATCACTATGTTGTGCAGCATCTACAAAGAGGAGTTACTGCCGCAAAATCCAAGAAACATTGACAAACTGGTTATGGCAGGATTTGCGAAATGGTTCAAGAACCATGTAAGCTTTTGAAGTGCACTGTCAGTTTTTTTAATATATTGAGTACATAAGATGATCAGCTTGTCTATTTTCTAACCATAGGTTAAGAAGATGCGGGAGGATGGGCAGGCAGTTGATGATGCCCTTTACTCACTAGCAATGGGTCCTGATACTCGGGTAAGACATTATGAATCTTGCGTTGTTGGAGATGTGCGCTACAACACCCTTGCACGAGACGAAGGCAGGAAGACACAAAACAGTGCCATCATGAGCACGGATACGTATGACAAAGAGACAACTGAAATGTATGCTAACATAACAGACATTGTTCAGTTGCAGTATATCTCCAGTTTCGAGGATCATCGGTGTGTGGTTCTGTTGTGCTGTCGTTGGTATAACCTGTTTTCCAGGATCGCAAAACCCAGAGCTGATGATTATTTCAAATCCATCAATGTCAAGGCGGCGTACCAGACCAACGAGCCTTTTATTTTGGCAAATCAAGCAACACAGATATTTTTCTTGGAAGACACATTTGCACGTAGCGATGACTGGAGAGTATTGCAAAGGTTTGAGCAGAGGAATTCGTTTAATGAAGTTGCACAACAAGATGATGCTTACACTGCTCCTGATGTACAAGATAACACAGATGTTCCTAATATCTTTGAGAACCATCACGTCAATGACGCCGGCGAAAAGATTGCCTGTCGTGCTGTGGACATACAAGAGTTGATCAAGAAGAAGCCAACGTTCGAGGACATTGAGGACGAAGAAGAAGATGACACCGTGGGGAATTACGATTCAGACTGATACACATGGCGAAGATGTTGACGCTGCTGCTGCGGATGATGATTACATTGCTTTTGTCGTATTTGCCTGTCAGAAGACGTTTTTTATCTACTATGTGAAATTGTGTTTGCTATGACAACTGAAACCTGATGAACATGTTGTTTAGTATTTTGCTGTGAGAACATCACTTGTTATGTATGCTGATTTGTGTTTGGTGATTGTATGACAACTAAAACATGATGACATTGTTGTGTAGTTGTACTCATATTTGGCTGTGAAACTTGAATTTGATGACATAGTTTGTTGTTGGACTGCAATTTGCTCGACGTCTTCGAATGAGAACAAAGCTGACCCGACAGGGCCTCTGCTATTTATTTATTTATATGAGCAAAAGGGGATACCCCCTGATTTCCGTTAATAGAAATCATTAGATGTTCACAACACTAAGCCCAGCCTGCTACACAGGTTTCATTCATTACTAGTTTCAGCAAAGTGCTCATGTCGTAGCCACTGAATACATCACGAGTGCTACATACACTGCAAATAAAGAGACAATCATCCTACAGAGCACATCGATTTTGCCCATTATCTTCACAAGCTCTTTCATCTCCTCATTGCTGTCAAGGCCGTTCAGCAGCTGTTGCTTGGCCATGATAAGAGGAACTGCATCTTTAACCTTCTGATCTGCATCTTCCTCTTCTGTCGTTCCTTCAGTTACTTGTCCAACACCCCAACCTACTGGTATTGGGATTCCTCGGCTAACCAAATAATCAGCGTAGTTGCATTCCCCCACATCAGCAACATCCTAGAAATACAAATCACACGAATCTTCCCTTTTATGCACGAATCAAATTGGAAGATCATCAACCAAACTATTAAAAAATTCAGCAACTGAAAGCAGCAGAACAACACTTAAACATATTATTACCCCATGATTCGGGCATTTGTAGAAGACTTGGCTAGGGTTGCGGATTGTGGTTGAGACGCGACGGATGACTCTGCGTGATTTGTAGTAGTGGCACCACACCAAGGGCAGCGGGTTGCGATGAGCAATCGGCTGCGGTGCGTGTGCCGGCGGGGGTGTGATGAGACCCACAGGCGATGGTACAGGTGGCGAGTTGGCGCATATCTGGTTGTTGCCTGCTGAAGAGCAGATGGACGAGCAGCCAGCGGACATGGTTGTTGCGGCCAGAGCTTCTGATGCTAGGCAGAGTAAGTAGAGAAGAGGAGAAGCGAGCGTTGGATATGTCAGTTTCATTACTTGCAGAGTAGCATAGCACCATATATAGTCATAGTCTAGGTTTGGATTCGAACCAGCTACAAGTGCACGTCTTTCTTTTTTCTAAAACTCGGCAACGTCTCTTTACTGGTACACTAGCTTGTTCTGTACGCCTTCCCAAGTCTTTGATTTTCTTTCCCTCTTTTTGCGAGGAAGGAAGGAGGACAAAATTGAGAGTTCCTCGGACTCGAACCCAAGACCTCTCGGTTGAAAACCAAGGGTGCTAGTCACTTATGTGGCGAACGTTCCCTGTGAGGAGGACGGCAGATGAACGCATTTTCCTCACATTTTTCTTCCTATATATAAAAAAGTATGCTACTTGGTGTCCGCTTAGTCAAAAAACGATTGTGCCAACCTTGACCATTGGATTGACATTCAACGTCTGTCGCGTTTATTCAGTCTCTTCTTCCTCGAGCCGCCAAAGCCAAACTAGCGCCGGCGGGACCGCCTGCTCCCGCCTCCCACGGCTGACTGTGATCTTCCCCGGCTCCTGTTCGTTCCCATCCGAGGCCTCACCATCGTCCTCCGCCTTGGTTTGCTCGCCGCGGCGCCGCCCTCCGGTGTTGTCAACATGGTCAACAACCAAGAGGAATAAGGAGATGACTGTACATGGTGAGGATGATAGTTGGGACCCAGCAGTGCGTGCAGTAATTTTGTTTTTTCGGGACGGAGAAGGGTATCAACTGGGTTGTGCGGGACCCGTGGCCCGTCTAGCCCAGGCTTTTATTTCATATGTAGCACATGACCAGCCCAGTTTGTTTTTTTCCTTTCTGAAAATGGCTAGCCATCTATTTTGTTTTTTGCAGAATAACCAACATAGGCCTACTTGCTTTTCTACGCCCTGCTGGGCTGGAAATCTTTAAAGATGAGGAGGGATGCATTTTGCCCATAAAATGGGCTATAAGTCATAAGAAATGGGCTATAAGTAATAGGAAATGGGCTATAAGTAATACTAAATGGGCTGTAAAATGAAAAAAATACAGCAAACAGGCAATTAGTTCCAAAATACTGTTTTCTTTCGGATTTTGATATTTTAAATTTCATTGTTTTTGTGCGGGTAAAATTTTATTGAATTTAAATTAAGGTATATTTAGATTTAAAATTAATTTGAATCTGGCTAGAAATTTCGGGTTGTATGCTGTTTGGGACAGATTTGGAGGCTGACTTGTGGGTCTACTAGGTTGACGTGTACTTTGGCTTTGTCAACTTAGTCCACAAACGATTCTAGCAGCAGTGACCGTTGGATGTTCATCCAACGGCCGTGCTGCTTCTTCAATATCTGATCTTCTTGCTCCAGCCGCCCAAACCAGCTCCGGTGGGACTGCCTGCTCCTGCCTCCCGTGGCCGGCTGTGCTGCCGCACAGGCCGCACCGCCCCACCCTACTTCATTGCTGGCCAGGCCATTCCTCTACTCACCCACACCTCCTGTTATTTTCAGGCGACGGCAGCCGGACCAGTAAACCCTCGTACTCCCCACCGCGTGGGGAACCATTGCTGAGTCTTCCCCGGCTCCGTGTCGTTCCCTTCCTAGGCCTTGCGGTCGTCCACCGCCATGGTGCTCTCGGCGCGGCCTGGTCAACATGGTCAACGAACGACATCCATCGGTCGTGGACTGTACGCGCAAAATAATGATTCCTCCACCTAACAGCTGGGACCCACCGGAAGGGCCTCTGTATTTCGCGAAAAAAACGTTAGCCCCGCTGACATGTCGGACCCACCAGCTATATCTTCACACGCAAGTAAGTGCCTCCTTATTACGCACAAAAAAATGAATACCCCCTGCTAGCTGGGACCCACCATAGTGGAAGGATGACTTGTGGGCCAACTAAGTTGATGGGGACGGAGTGCTTTGTCAACTTAGTCAATACGAACGATTCTAGCTCCAGTGACCATACGATGTCCATCCAACGACCGTGGTGCTTCTTCAACCTCTGGTCTTCTTGCTCCAGCCGCCCAAAGCAGCATCGGTTGTGCCGCATGCTCCTGCCTCCCATGGTAGGCTGTGCTGCCGCGGAGGCCTCACCGCCCACTACTATTCCCACCGCTGGCCAGGCCCTGCGGCGACGGCAGCCTCACACCACAGTCGAACCAGTGAACCCTCGTACTCCTCTCCACGCGGGCTTCCACTGCCGCGTCTTCCCCGGCTCCACGTCGTCCCCTTCCTAGGCCTCGCCGTCGTCCACAGCCGTGGTGCTCTCGGCGCGGCCTGGTCAACATGTTCAAGGAACAACTTCCATCGGACATGGACTGTACGTGGAGAGGATGATAGCTGGGTCAATGGTCGCAGCAAGGAAGTGCCTCCTTATTACGCGGAAAATAATGATTCCTCCACCTGACAGCTGGGACCCACCAGACGGGCCACTGTATTTCACGGAAAAAACATTTCCCCCTGACTGCTAGGACCCACCAGCTTCATCTTCGCACGCAAGGAAGTGCGTCCGGGCAAAAAAAACGATTTGCCCCCCTGACTGTTGGCACCCACCAGCTACACCTTCGCATGCAAGGAAGTGCGTCCGGGCAAAAAAAAAACGATTCGCCCCCCTGACTGCTGGGACCCACGAGCTACATCTTCGCACACAAGGAAGTACGGCTGGGCAAAAAAAACGATTCGCCCCCTAACTGCTGGGACCCACCAGCTACATCTTCGCAAGCAAGGAAGTGCCTGATAGTCGGAACCCACCTGGTCGAAGCGTACGTAGCATTGTCATTCTGGTCGCGAACGTGTACGTATATATATACTGGTGGATGTAGAGGCGCGCACGTGTCGTAGTAGAGGCGCGCACGTGCCGTAGTAGAGGCACGCACGTAGCATGTACACGTATGTACAGCGGCCAGGGTGCAAGAAAGAAAATACGGCCACGTATGTGTACATATGGGCGGGGTCTCGAACGCCTACTCGCGCATACGTACATGGCTGGGTCGGAACGGAGAAACAGCGTCCTCGTCGTGTTCATCGGGAGGGCTTGTACGGAACATGCGATGGAAATGAGGCCTAGCGTACCGCACAACAGAGCAAACAGACCTACGTTCGAAACGGGGCCCTGTTGATCGGAAGGGGTGTGGCGTACCGCAAAAAGAAGGAAACGGACCTCCTACGGTCGAAACGGGGGTCCTGTTAATTGGGAGGGGTGTGGCGTACCGCAAAACGGAGGAAACGGACCTCCTACGAAATGGGGGTCCTGTTGATCGGGAGCGTTGTGGCGTACCACAAAACGGACGAAACGGACTTGTGTTGGAGCACTACGGTCAAAACGGGGGTCCTGTTCATCGGGAAGGGTGTGGCGTACCGCAAAACGGGACTTCACGGGATACTGTTCATCTCCACCGTCGACCTCCTCCAGCCTCCACGGGCTACCGTTGACCTCCTCCAGCCTCCACGGGATCCTGTTCATCAAGACTCCACTGACCGCTACTCCACCGGCTACTGTTCAACCACCCCTCCACCGTCTACTGTTCATCCAGCCCTCCACACCACGGGGTCCTATTCAACCACCCCTCCACGGGCACCCCTACATCGTCTGCTGTTCATCCAGCCCTCCACACCATGGGGTCATGTTCATCCAGAGGCAACGCCACCGCTCACTGTTCATCCACCCCCCCCCCCCCCCGCGCGCAACGCTAACTGTTCATCCAATCGATCGTCTTCAGTTAGCAGCAGTAGCGAAGGAATCGCTTGATCGGGTTCAGTTGACAGCCATCGATCGATCGCTCGGGTTCAGTAACGCGTAGCCTGCAGTGCAATCGCTCAGGTTCAGTTAGAGCCAAACGCCTCGCTGGAGTTCAGTTAGAGCCAACACCTCGCACACACGCGCATACGTGTACGAGAGAAACGCGCATCGCTCGGCCCCCGACCTCCCACCGTAACCGGCAACTCCCCGAAATTTTCCTCCCCCTCGCTTCTACCACGGTTTTTTCCGTCATGGACGGCCCAAAGAATGTCATGTAGCTGCGTCTCCGGCCCGCCCAGGACGAAAAGCCCATTTTCTGTCATGATTTTTTGTCATAGAAGTAGGAGCCCACCACATCTATGATGATACCGGGTTTTGTCACAATTATCCTCATAGAAGTGTCATATGTATGACAGAAAAAAATTTCGTTCGGCCCAAAATGTCACGGATGTGTCTTTTCTTTGTAGTGACACAAATGAAAAATGAAGCTTATGATTACAAATGTGTAGGTGATAATATACGGTACCTGAAAAAGTGAGGAGCCAAACACCAACTTGTCATGATCATTAAATGGATCATGAGTTACACCCAAGGTCTCCAGTTTGGACGCAGAGACGACAATTATTTGCGACAGTTTATAACAATAATGAAGGAGCAACCTTTGAAGTGAAGGGGCATCTTCGATGATGAGCTGATGTCCTTCAAAACAAATTCCAATGCTTTTGAGGTGAGGCGACTTTATTTGGAGACAACTGATACGGATTTCTATTCCAAAAACAATCAACAAGTGCTCCCGGGTGGGGCAACTGGAGTGGATGATGCTGTGCAGTGAGGCCTCCGACAGATAAACCACCATAAGCGAATGTTTTTTTAGCAGTGGGAGTCGAAGCATTTGTACCAGATCATCTGGTAGATGGCACCGGGCGAAGTTGGCGGTGTGGAGAGAGGAGGAAAACCATGAGATGGACAACGGAGGTGTGGGCACAAATTCTTGGTGTTCGATTCATGGTATGAAACTTTCGTGGTAATGGTAGAACTAAAACTGCTGGAGTTTTTCGAATTCAGGGATGTCAGCCAAATGTCCACCATGCAGGGTATGGATAGTAGGTAGCATGTCCAGATGCAGAGGTGTTGAACGTTGCCCTACTAGTGAGAGGAGATGATGGCTCTGAGGATATCAAATTCAGGAAGCACAGATATCCGAGGACAGTCGAGATTGAGGGGTGCAATGCGCCATAGAGGGCGCCACCGAGTTGAGAGGACTTGTGTGCGGCAGCAATCCTTGGTGGGGAGAAGCGAGATGATCTCCCTAATGATGTCTTCCGGGAGATCGCTGATGCGGTCCACCGGAGATTCTACGGGTTCCTCAGATCCGGGTGTGTGGGGGGGGCTCGCCGCTTCTCTCCGTGCTGCCGGGTGGGGGATCTACAACCGGCGTCGCCCTGGCGGGAGCCTCATCTTCTTGGCGCTGGGGCCAGCCGGCTCCATTTTCCTTGCAGGCGTCGCGTCGATCACATGTGTTTGAGCAGAGTAGCCAGAGACGAGCCTAGTGGCACTGCGAGTGGGTAAGAAGGAGGGCTAGGGTTTTCTGTAGGAGTGTAAGAAGAGGAGCATGTGTTTTCTATACGAGTGAGGAAGAAGGTGACTGGGGGTTTTCTGTACGAGTGAGGAAGATGGGGAGCGGGAGGAATTGGGGGGTGACGTAAGCAGGAGAGTCTAGCGAGCTGCGGTGTAAGTTTTTTTTAGATTTGTGAGCTGCAGTATAAGTGGAAGCGAGGAGGAAGGAGGGTTTTTCTGGGATCGCCCCCTCTTCAAGAAATATGGGCTTCTCCTAACAGAAAACAGAAACAAATGGGCTTTAAGATGGATAGGCTTTTGTATCGGCCCAGTCGGCTGCCCGTGTTTCGTACTGGAGGGCCTTAACACTAGAGGCAGACCATTAGAGACACTCTCCAACTCTCCAGCTTATTGCCCATTCGAAAGAAAATAAGAGACGCCTGCAGCTTAATTATGGCTCCTCATCGGTCAACGTACGAATAAGCTTATTTTCATCATGCGTTGGTAATTCTACCTAGTTAAGAATGTAGGAATACCTGGAGCACCGTGAGGTCAGTTGACAGCAGGTTCCACTAAAATTGAGGTTTGTGCTTCCGTTTGCACAAATAGACACCATATGGAGATAGACAACCCTGTTTGCACAAATATGTAATAGGGTTATTTAAGCAGTGTCATTTTTTTGCAGCGGCATATGATTAACAATAGCATCTCATATGTTATCAATGACATTACAGTGGCAATATGAAAAAGTGACATTATCTAAGAAGTGCCATCACATCAAATCAACACTGGCACTAGATTAGCGGGGGCTTACATTAACATGCATAACAATTGCATTATGACTATGTGATAACAAGGGCGTGTGCGGTTCAAGGGGTTTTAATGGGGATTACAGGGATTGTGGGGGATTAAATCATGTACAAGCCAAATTCCCCTCCATTCCTCTCCAAACCCCTTGGGAGGAGGTTGAGTCGAACAAGGCCTAAGACTAATCACAGTGGGAGTAACTTAATTCCATACGGTATCATAATATGATACTCAACCCTCTCTTTCTTCATTTAATTCTACGCCACCTCATCAAATTTGCCTAGTTGGCATGCATGATACTACTTATGATACTCCCATTACAACAAACCTAGTAGAATTAATATACCTAATCTAAATGGTCGCTGGCCGATCTCTTTGTCCTACTCCAACATCCGGCAGAAGAAGAATCATGTAAGACACCGGTTGTTTTCACCGGCGTCGCCTCGGCGGTGGCCTTCATGGTATACAATCGGCGGTAGCCTCCTATGTTATACTTCTACTCAATGATGGCGGCGGGCAGGTACGTGCTGGCTGTTACCTCATCAACATCAGCATAGCCACGGCACCTCATTGACATCCGCGGTGGCTTCTTTCTCTGGCTGCATGGCGCGGCTACGCGCGTCAACAACGGATCGCAGTCGCAGGCACTGGAGGCGCTGTATGACACGGCGGCATCGAGGGCAGCGACAATGCTCGTGCCGCCATGCTCACCAACAAGCCAGCGTGGAGCAAGTTGGCACTCTTCCTTAAGCTGTATTGGAGCGGCCAGCTGCGGAACCACGCGCTGGCTTAGTGTGGCAACTGCCTCCGACGGGCTAGGCGAGGTAGGTGTAGCAGCGAGCTGCCTCGCTTTTAACTATCGAGCTCGGTGGGCCACCCAGACGGCTTTTATCTTGGAGAATTGCTCTTCCTGCCCATCGGATTCTGCTGAAAGAGTGGAGAAAATGGTGGAAGGAGGAGCTTGGTCGGCGTCCTTCTCCTGAATGGACGTGTGTGGCTGGAGTGGGTTTCTCGCATTCCATGCGGGTTTCTCTATCTCTATCTCCACTCTCTACTCTCATAAAAAACAGAGTTGATGATGATGGTGTGCCTGCCATCCTACAATATAGGTCGTCCGATTATATCTGACGGATAGGAAGGAAATTATGAAAAATTTGCAAAAAGATACACACACCCCTCTTCACATTTGCAAATACCGAACAAGGCCTAAGACTAACCACAGCGGGAGTAACTTAATTCCATACGGTATCATAATATGATACCCAACCCTCTCTTTCTTTATTTAATTCTACGCCACCTCACAAAATTTGCCTAGTTGGCATGCATGATACTACTTATGATACTCCCATTACAACCAGCCTGGTAGAATTAATATACCTAATCTAAATGGTCGCAGACGAATCTCTTTGTCCTCCTCCAGCATCCGGTTGAAGAAGAATCGTGCAAGACATCGGCTATTTTCGCCGGCATCGCCTCGACGGTGGCCTTCATGGGATACAATCGGGGGTGGCCTCCCGTGTTCTACTTCTCCTCAATGATGGCGGCGGGCGGGGACGTGCTGGTCGTTACCTTGTCAACATCCGCGTAGCCGCGTCACCTCGTCGACATCCGCGGCGGCTTCTTTCTCTGCAAGCATGGCGCGGCTACGCGCGCGTCGACGGCAGATGGCGCATTCGCAAGCACTGAAGGCGTTGTACGACACGGCGACATCGAGGGCAGCGAAAATGCCCGTGCCGCCGTGCTCACCGACAAGCCAGCATGGAGCAAGTTGGCACTCTTCCTCGAGCTATATTGGAGAGGCTAGCTGCGGAACCATGCACTGGCTTAGTGCGGCAACTGCCTCCGACGGGCTAGGCGAGGTAGGTGGAGCAGCGAGCTGCCTCGCTCGTAACTGTCGGGCTCGACAGGCCACCCAGATGGCTTTTATATTGGAGAACTGCTCTTCCTGCTCGTCGGATGCGGCCGAAAGAGTGGAGAAAATGGTGGAAGGAGGAGTTTGGCCGGCGTCCTGCTCCTGATGAGATGTGTGTGGCGGTAGTGGGTTTCTCGCATTCCATGCCGGTTTCTCTTTATCTATCTCTACTCTCTACTCTTATAAAAAATAGAGTTGGTGATGATTGTGTGCCTGCCATCCTGCAATATAGGCTGCCTGATTTATATCTGATGGATAGGAAGGAAACTATGGCAATTTTGCAAAAAGATACCCACACCCCTCTCCACATTTGCAAATAAGGTCTTTCCTCGTTCATCCTTTTCTCTCACAAGATAAATTACTCATACAAATGCTCTTGATGTTCCGTGACAGGCATGGGCATCTTGCTAGTAAATGTAGGTTTTCGAATGCGACGAGGAGGCGGGTACAGCTAGGAGTGCAGTGGGCGGCGCCCTCAGCCGGCGCACTGCTTCAAATGGCAGACGCGGTGAGAGGTCGCGTCAGCCCTTACCCCCTTGACTGTGGACCTTGACCATGTACGTACGACTTTGAGGACAACATTATCCTTGACGGTGTACTTCACCTTGTGTCCAGATCTGAGATGCCACGTGTACCAGATGAATGACTCCAAGTTCGATCACCGTGACACTAGGTGCGAGCTGAAGAACACTGTTGGAGAGACACCCCCCTCATAATTTTCCTACGTTGGTCATTTAATTCGTAGGATAGAATGCTATAGGATTTTTTTCCCTATTAAATTATGTGTTAACTAGTCGTGAACCCGTGCAAATGCACAGGCTAGTTTAACATTTCGTCATTTTCTCACTTTATATTTCATTACATAATTACTATAAAAAAATTATGTATGGTGTAACATATATTAATCTTTTCTATAATAGGTTGGAGAATATATTGGAACATAACAATTAAAACATAGGTAAATATATTGGAACACCCTACAGAAGCCATGAAAGTAACTTGGATCATTGGTAAGCACACATACATGTGAGTGTCTAAGTGAATCAATGTAATTTTAGCCGTAAATATGTTTTGTTACAAAGATGGCCAAATATTTATTTGGAATATCACCAAAAAGAACATTATCAAATGTTTAGAGACAATGCCATCGACATGAGGCAGTAATCCAACTTACACTTTGTCAACATATTTTGCATATGCAAAAAATTAAGCATATCTCATCTTTTCAACTTCTATTCTACCATCCGGCGAGTAAAAGATAATTTGATAGAATTAGAAACATCATTAGATGATTAAACTTAAACAATACTTGTACTAAATTAGCGACAATTAATATGGATCGGAGTGAATATAACATTCTTATTTCTCTGGAGTATGATAATTATGGTTTGTTGAATATAGAGTGCAAGCTTATTCATGTAAGCTTGCATAGAAAGGAAAAGAAGAGGACATGATAGGTTGGAGAATGAAGAATATTTGGTAAATTAAGTAGTACTATTAGCATAAAAAGAAGCTTCACATAAGCTTGCTCTATAAGTTTAGGATCCATAAGCAATGTGAAATTGAATTCCCTGATAGTGGAAGGAAATACATGCTTCAGATTTTTACTATATATATGCATCTGAAAGAAGCACCTCCCAACACATTATATTTAGCATTGAAGTTTAATAGTTTGGTAAATTACTCGCTGATGAGGAAAAAGGCAAAAAGGCAAAAACAGACTATGGATAATTTAATTGTATAGACTTTATACAAATAATAGGTGTGAAAGAAAAGATAGAAAAGATATAGACAACACAGTTGGAGGAGAACATGAATAAAACAAAGATTTGGAGTAATGGCACCACCATCTTCCATTAACTTTTCTGCTAGATTATCCTTTATAATAAAGTTGTAGTAGCTGTCCGAACCAACAACCATTAAAAAAACATAAACAAAAAAACTACTCCCTCCATCTGATTTTCTGCTATATATTTAATCTACAATTTAGTAGTTCTCACACACAATTGACAGAAAATTAGAAGTGCAGCAGCCACGACACTCAAGCATTAGCAGTTCTCACATGCCTTTACTTATGCAAAAAAATTGCCCGCAAAATTGTTTATTTAGATATACAGTATAACAGAAGCCATCAATGTTTTAGTAGTTGACAAACATCTTCATTGTCAAGTGTTTCACCGCCTAACTATCTGCACTATCTGCTGACTGAAAAAAGGGTTAGAAGAAAATTCATGAGAAGTCAATTCTCAACTGCCAGGACATGGCAGCTTGGCAAGGAACTTCCATGAACAGGAGATTGTGGCGGACCAGCATATCAAGCAACAACATCAGCCGTAACTGGAGATTGGGAAGGCCATTGAAGATGTTAACTCTCCCATGGAGGGTCCTGGACATGTTTTGTCGATACAAAAATTGATTAGTAACTTGACCAGTGACGACGTTGACAACTGACATTAGCCTCCTTCATGCCGCTGTAGTCTGTTTAGACAACAGGTTTTTATAAGCTCGCTTGATGATCATAATTATGCTCCCTCCGATGTCCATATGTATACATAGGTTGTACATTAGAAGATTATGCTCCAACAAATCTCCATGAGGTATCCATAGGTTCTAGTGAGAAGAGCCGGGATTGCATCCTTGGAGGGCACAACACTATCCAAGCACATGGTACAAAGCAAAGTGATCTCAAATCCAAAGTTATTGTGTATTCAAGATAAACCCGCAAGGAAAAACATATAACAAAATATTGTAAGAAAATGAACCTGATGCAGATGAGGAAAACAGTTTTTAGTATAAGCTCCATTAGCACAGCCGAAAAAGTTACAAATAAGGAAAATTGATTGAGGTTGTTTTCTAACCAGGAGAGGAAGAGATGGTGGAGAAGCGTGATCTCTTTCGGGCCTGGAGGAAGAAGTAGCGTCCAATCTTTCCGATAATACTGCCTACCCTTGTTTTTATATTATTAGTTGAGTCTCTCCCACGTAATAACTTAACAACTTTGTTAGTAGAATTTTCTAAGAATGATGTATCTTTTTCCTAGCCTACCCTTGTTTTATATATTGTTATTAGTTGATGGTCTCTCCCACGTAATAACTTAATAAATTTGTTACCACAATTTTTTAAATAAATTTACAGTTTTCAAGATAAAAGAAAACTATTTGACAGCTTGCATTGAAGGAGTATTTACCTCAGACTATGAGTGTCTATGATCAGGTCTTCTGTTGTGCTTGCCTATTCCTGCACATAAGGCAAACATGACAGGCTTTGCATGAAAGTAATCTGGATCGAGGTGCAAAGCCACTGACGCAGCTAGTCACATAGCCGATGCGACGTTAATAAGTAGGTGCACTGATCGATGGATAAGACGTCACTACCATCTCGTCGACAAAGCAACAGTGTGGGGTGCACTGATTGATCCATGCGACGGCACCACCAATATTGTCAATAACGGTGGTAATAAGAAACAATGTTGGCATGGCATGCACTGGTCCACAATGGCGGCATGGAATTTGCAGGTTGCCTTATATATCAAGAACAGTAGTATATACCTACTCAGAAAGAGTAGTATATATCGACTAAAAGATTATGTATATACTGAATAAAAAGGGTAGTATACTGGTTCACTTAAAAAGTACTATATATTGCCTTACGAAAATGTTGTATATACTGCACCAGAAAAAAAGTATATACTTACTTTATCAAAGTGTATGTTATATACCCATTTGATTTAATTTTGTATGCTACATATTGCCGTGCACAAAGAGCAGTCTATGTACTACTTTGATATAGATGGTATTTAGACAAAATACAGTACAATAGTATATACTTTGAATTAGTATTCCACAGTCACTATGTTAGTATATACAATATCGCAGAAATATTGTTCTAGCAATCATAAAAAAATGTTCTGGTATATACTTACTATTGACACCTACTCCGTCCCAAGCTGCCTAGGTTCACGGCAAAAAATGTAAAAGGTCCGTATATTTTCAAGAGTTGGCAATATACATTTAGGTACCTTTCTAGCTATATACTACATATTAGATAAATTCTCTTGAAAAATCCATGCATATCTGAAAAGGCGCAGATGTCATGCTTGGTATAGCACACAGTTTAGTAGTACAACATACAGAAAATCACAAATGTATTTATACCTGAAAGTAATTATAAGAAGCATGACCATATTATTGGAGATTATTAATCCAAATCCTATAGAAAAAAATCTCAATGAAGCTGCGTAGTAGCCTTAGCTGTAGTGGAAGGCATAAAACTGATCGAGCAAACTATCAAATACATGAAGGTTCATATGGTCGATGCCATGAGTTCCACAGGAGCCTGAATCCATGACTGCCACCGGTGATGAACATCCGGCACAGCGTCTGCATCGACAGTCAAAATCATCAACCTGATTGGTAAGAAGAAAAACATCTTCAAACAACACTAATCCTACAGCACACAGAACAGATTGTGTAATTTCCTTATTAAGAATTCAAAGGTCTACTTAACATTGCTTAGGCTTGGTATAGCACACAGTTTAGTAGTACAACATACAGAAAATCACAAATGTATTTATACATGAAAGTAATTATAAGAAGCATGACCATATTATTGGAGATTATTAATCCAAATCCTATAGAAAAAATCTCAATGAAGCTGCGTAGTAGCCTTAGCTGTAGTGGAAGGCATAAAACTGATCGAGCAAACTATCAAATACATGAAGGTTCATATGGTCGATGCCATGATTTCCACAGGAGCCTGAACCCATGACTGCCACCGATGATGAACATCCAGCATAGCGTCTGCATCGACAGTCAAAATCATCAACCTGATTGGTAAGAAGAAAAACATCTTCAAACAACACTAATCCTACAGCACACAGAACAGATTGTGTAATTTCCTTATTAAGAATTCAAAGGTCTACTTAACATTGCTTAGGCTTGATTTCAGATTAGTAAAAATCAAATGTTATGTTATGTGAAGCAGCTTTGAAGACGCACTAATGATCACAACCTAAATTGGTTCTCGAAAGTCAGTCCGTTTGGGAGTTAGCAGACATTTTCTTGTCAAACAAAGGTCAAGTTTTACATACTAAACTGTAGTACACTGGACAACAGTAAGCAATGCATTGGGTATTATTCATGAAATCCCATGGTTCATGGCAAAAAAAGTAAAAGGCCCGTATATTTTCAAGAGTTGGCAATATAAGCTAACATTTTAGGTACCTTTCTATATACTACATCTTAGATAAATTCTCTTGAAAAATGCATGCATATCTGAAAAGGCGCAGATGCCATGCTTGGTATAGCACACAGTTTAGTAGTACAACATACAGAAAATCACAAATGTATTTATACCTGAAATTTATAAGAAGCGTGACCGTATTGTTGGGGATTATTAATCCAAGTCCTATAGAAAAAATCTCAATGAAGTTGCGTAGTAGCCTTAGCTGTAGTGGAAGGCATAAAACTGATCGAGCAAACTATCGAATACATGCAGGTTCATATGGTTGATGCCATGAGTTCCACAGTAGCCCGAACCCATGACTGGCGCTGATGATGAACATCCGGCAGAGCGTCTGCATCGACAGTTAAAATCATCAACCTGATTGGTTTGAAGAAAAAATTCTTCAAACAACACTAAATCCTATGGCACACAAAACAGATTGTGTAATTTCCTTATTAAGAATTCAAAGGTCTACTTAGCATTGCTTAGGCTCGATTTCAGATTAGTAAAAATCAAATGTTATGTTATGTCAAGCAGCTTTGAAGACACACTAATGATCACAACCTAAATTGGTTCTAGAAAATCAGTCCGTGTGGGAATTAGCACACACATTTTCTTGTCAAACAAAGGTCAAGTTCTTCATACTAAACTGTAGGACACTGGACAACAGTAACCAATGCATTGAGTATTATTCATGAAATCTCATTATTCATCACCGACAATCCACACAAATATACTGTAGTAGGCTAAATAGCAGTTGATCCTATGAACTATTTTTTACGAACTAACTAAATCACCAATTATAACAAAATTGTATTGTCCTTTGCGAAATTCAATCCAGTCAACCACTCTCGATTATTAGTCCTAACTGAAGCACCTGTTAACAAACTAACTAAACCACCATGATTTGAAAAAACAAAACTGCATAGATCACCATTGCAAAGCCAAAGGATAGTGGTATTGGCACAATTCCTTGCCAAACCCAAGTTCCAGGAGAGCAGATTCTCCCCACTAACACAACAATCCAGTGGCACTCCACCTAGCACACCCGCTCCATGCCACCCAAGTTTCATGAGAGAACTTCAGAGAAGAAAATCACCTTGTTGGGCAGCCATTCAGAACACGGTGGAATTTGCTAAGCAGAGAGCGATCTTCTCCGGGCACTTCCGTGCTTCAGCGGTCCGATGAGTGTTGGGCCACAACAGGACACCATTATTGTCGCTTATAAGCATCGTCGCAGAAGAGGAGAACGTCGTGTGTCGCGGTAAATGTTGACGTGACGGTCGATGGGAGAGGAGCAGCAGCAAGTGGGGCAGATCAACGAACGGGACACAATCCGCCTCGCCGCGTTCCCTTGACCAGCCGTGTCGCCACAACGGGACCGGAAGCATCCACCACAGCATGCTGGTCCAAGAGAGAGGAGGCGGTGATTCATGGGGGCGGTGGAGGCGGTGAGATGCGACAGCGGCTGGATGCGGTGGGCAGCGACGACTGCTGGGATAGGCTGTGACGACTACGGTGGTGAGCAGAGCGGCGGCACAATCCATCGGACGCAGCGGCCCGATCCATGGGAAGTGGCGGCGCGAAGGTAGGCGTCACAAGGTTAGGGATACGGGAGGGAGAGGTCCTCGTCGGCGCCTTCAGCGCCCGATAGAAGTACGGGCGCCTATGTGATTTGTTCTTGGGCTGCTTTCTAGGAAGCCCAGTTAGTGGGCTGTTTCTTTCTCTGTTTGGTGTTAGTACGGCTGATGTGTCACGACTGTTTCCTTCTCTGTTTCTTGGTTCGTGCGGCTGATGTGTCACTTTGTGTGTGTGTGTGTGTCTTATGACTGCTAGTTTGGTATTTTTCTTCTTTTTTTTATTCTGTTTGTTCCTGCTAATACTTGGCATTGCTAATATATCATTGAACTTTATTTTTTTCACCCATACAGTAAGTTTTGGTAACGCAGGGTTATGTAGTAAATTCTGCATGAAAGATAAACTGAGAGTAGAAATAACAGAATTCTATGTACAAAAGAAAGTATGCTATGTCTTTATTACATAGGAAGAAACTGAGACTTTATGTTGCTAGCTAGCTTGATGATCCTGTTCAAACAAACATTTCTTTTTTTTTTGCTCAATATGTGCACTTCTCTAAAAAAATTAAAGGAAAACCTTTTTAAGAAAAAGGAATGAAAGTTAATTGGTTTTTTAAGTTCATCAAAATTGAAGAAAGTTCATTGAATCTGAAAAAAGGTTCATCGAATTAGAGAAAAGTTCATCGATTATAAGAAAATTTCATCGAATTTGAGAAAAGTTCATCAGAATTAGAAAAAGTTCACCGAATCTTAAAAAAAAATTCGTCACTTCTAAAAAAATCATCGATTTTTTAAAAAAAGTTCATCAAATTTGAAAAAAGTTCATCAAATTGGAAAAAGGTTCATCGAATTTGAAAAACTTTCATCAAAATTGAAAAAAACTTCATCGCATTTTAAAAAATTCATCGAATTTGAAAAAAATTCATTGAATTAGGAAAAGGTTCATCAAATTTGAAAAAAGTTCATCGAATTTGGAAAAAGTTCATCGCATTTGAAAAAATCATCAAATTGAAAAAAGTTTATCGCATTTGAAAAAGTTCATCTAATTTGCAAAAAAGTTCATCGAATTTGAAAAAAATTCATTGAATTAGGAAAAAGTTCATCAAATTTGAAAAAAGTTTATCGAATTTGGAAAAAGTTCATCGCATTTGAAAAAATCATCAAATTGAAAAAAGTTCATGGCATTTGAAAAAGTTCATCAAATTTGCAAAAAAGTTCATCAAATTTGAAAAAATTTCATTGAATCAGGAAAAAGTTCATCAAATTTGAAAAAAGTTCATCGAATTTGGAAAAAGTTCATTGCATTTGAAAAAATCATCAAATTGAAAAAAGTTCATCGCATTTGAAAAAGTTCATCAAATTTGCAAAAAAGTTCATCGAATTTGAAAAAAGTTCATTGCGTTTGAAAAAAGTTCGTCAATTTTAAAAAAAGCAGCTATTTGAAACGAGTTCACGCATTAAAGAAAAATAAAAAGGAAACAGGAAAACAAACAAAGGAAAAGGAGAAAAACAAAACTTAAAAAGGACAGAAGGCAATTCCTATACATAAAAAGAAAAAAAAGGTAGTACATATATGCGACTGAGCAGGTGGCCTATTGGTTACTGTACTATCCACGTAACATTGAGATTGCAGGTTCGAATCCCGCTCCACGCACCTGCACCTTTTTTATACATCGGAAAGGGAGGGAGATGGGCCGACCCGTTTGTCGCGAATGAAGGGGAGGGGGGTGTGCGCCCATTTGTAAAAACACCTATATCGGGCGCTAAAGGCGCCGAATAGGATCCAGCTATGGGAGGAGGGCTTCTTTTTTAGCAACCGATGAAGGTCTTTTTTTACAACGGTGATGAAAGGCCTGTTGGGCTTCTTTTTGTACATCAATGATGAAAGGAACGTGGGCCTTCACTTTTTTTGGCCGAGTTAAGTACGTGATTAAGCAAAAAATAGATGGGTTAATCTCCACCGTAATAACTTGGTCCCACCAATTGAACGGCTCATAATTTCTAATTAACGTGGTAATTTCTAGGGAGTCTGAAATTAGTATAGGTATAGATAGATAGATTGGCAATCTAGCATCCCCTCCAACTTTTTTTCACTTCCTTTGTTTTTCCTATGTTAAACACTCTGTTTTTAGGGGAACATTGTGTTAATGTTATGAGATTCAAGTGGACATGCCACTCCAATCCTTTATTTTTCCTATTCATGTGTTTTAAGTTCCTACGAATAGAGTACTTGATCTAAATGATGTGCCGCTTCAAGAGCCGCCTATATTAATTAACCATGCTCTAAAAAGGTGGACCAGCTTTGGCTATAGTATACTACTATACTAGGTTAGTAGGTGCCCTTACGCTTGGCACTTTTCTTGTTCCGGAAGTCGAACAATAATGATGGTCCTACAGTAGTACTTCTGGCAATCTGACACCAAATGAACTACTGCACGTCCACCGCTTGGAAGCAAAAGTTTCTCCTCGTGCTGCGAGCCACCGTGCATGCACTGGCGAGGGAGAAGGCATAGTAAGCAAGCTTCTCGTCGTACTGCGAGTTACGGGACACATCAAAGTTATTTAGTACCATCTCGTGCTCCGTCATTGAGTACATGCACTATTCACATTGAAGGAAATATGCCCTAGAGGCAATAATAAAGTTATTATTTATTTCCTTATTTCATGATAAATGTTTATTATTCATGCTAGAATTGTATTAACCAGAAACTTAGTACATGTGTGAATACATAGACAAACATAGTGTCACTAGTATGCCTCTACTTGACAAGCTTGTTGAATCAAAGATGATTAAGTTTCCTAGCCATAGACATGAGTTTTCATTTGATTAATGGGATCACATCATTATAGGATGATGTGATTGACTTGACCCATTCCGTTAGCTTAGCACTTGATCGTTTAGTATGTTGCTATTGCTTTCTTCATGACTTATACATGTTCCTATGACTATGAGATTATGCAACTCCTTTTTACCGGAGGAACACTTTGTGTGCTACCAAATGTCACAACGTAACTGAGTGATTATAAATGTACTCTTCAGGTGTCTCCGAAGGTACTTGTTGAGTTGGCGTATTTCGAGATTATGATTTGTCACTCCGATTGTCGGAGAGGTATCTCTGGGCCCTCTCGGTAATGCACATCACTATAAGCCTTTCAAGCAATGTGACTAATGAGTTAGTTGCGGGATGATGCATTATGGAACGAGTAAAGAGACTTGCCGGTAATGAGATTGAACTAGGTATGATGATACCGACGATCGAATCTCGGGCAAGTAACATACCGATGGCAAAGGGAACAACGTATGTTGTTATGGGTTTGACCGATAAAGATCTTCGTATAATATGTGGGAGCCAATATGAGATCTAGGTTCCGCTATTGGTTATTAACTGAAGACGTGTCTCAGTCATGTCTACATAGTTCTCGGACCCGTAGGGTCCGCACGCTTAAAGTTTGGTGACGATCGGTATTATGAGTTTATGTGTTTTGATGTATCGAAGGTAGTTAGGAGTCCCGGGTGAGATCGGGGACATGACGAGGAGTCTCGAAATGGTCGAGACGTAAAGATCGATATATTGGACGACTATGTTTGGACTTCGGAAAGGTTCCGAGTGATTCGGGTATTTTTCGGAGTACCGGAGAGTTACGGGAATTCGCCGGGGAATATATGGGCCTTATTGGGCCAAACGGGAATAGAGGAGAGAGGCCAAAAGGAAGGATACGTGCGCCCCCCCCTCTGGTCCGAATTGGACAAGGGGTGCATCCCCCTTTCCTTCTCCCTCTCCCACTCTTTCCTTCTCTCCTACTCCAGAAAGGAAAGGGAAATCCTACTAGGACTTGGGAGTCCTAGTAGGACTCCCCACACTTGGCGCGCCCCCTCTAGGGCCAGCCTCTCTCTCCCTCCTTTATATACGGGGGCAGGAGGCACCTCTAGAGACAACAATTGATCATTGATCTCTTAGCCGTGTGCGGTGCCCCCCTCCACCATATTCCACCTCGGTAATATCGTAGCGGTGCTTAATCGAAGCCCTGCACCGGTAGCATCATCAACACCGTCATCACGCCGTTGGGCTTACGGAACTCTCCCGCAAAGCTTTGCTGGATCGGAGTTCGTGGGACGTCATCGAGCTGAACGTGTGCTGAACTCGGAGGTGCCGTACGTTCGATACTTGATCGGTCGGATCATGAAGACGTGCGACTACATCAACCGCGTTGTGCTAACGCTTCCGCTTTCAGTCTACAAGGGTACGTGGACAACACTCTCCCCTCTCGTTGCTATGCATCACCATGATCTTGCGTGTGCGTAGGAATTTTTTGAAATTACTACGTTCTCCTACAGTGGCATCCGAGCCAGGTTTTATGCGTAGATGTTATATGCACGAGTAGAACACAAGTGATTTGTGGGCGATACAAGTCATACTGCTTACCAGCATGTCATACTTTGGTTCGTCGGTATTGTTGGATGAAGCGGCCCGGACCGACATTACGCGTACGCTTATGCGAGACTAGTTCTATCGACGTGCTTTGCACATAGGCGGCTGGCGGGAGTCAGTTTCTCCAACTTTAGTTGAACCGAGTGTGGCTACGCCCGGTCCTTGAGAAGGTTAAAACATCACTAACTTGACGAACTATCGTTGTGGTTTTGATGCGTAGGTAAGAACGGTTCTTGCTCAGCCTGTAGCAGCCACGTAAAACTTGCAACAACAAAGTAGAGGACGTCTAACTTGTTTTTACAGGGCATGTTGTGATGTGATATGGTCAAGACATGATGCTAATTTTATTGTATGAGATGATCATGTTTTGTAACAAAGTTATCGGCAACTGGCAGGAGCCATATGGTTGTCGCTTTATTGTATGCAATGCAATCGCCCTGTAATTGCTTTACTTTATCACTAAGCGGTAGCGATAGTCGTAGAAGCAATAGTTGGCGAGACGATAACGATGCTACGATGAAGATCAAGGTGTCGCGCCAGTGATGATGGTGGTCATGACGGTGCTTCGGAGATGGAGATCCCAAGCACACGATGATGATGGCCATATCATATCACTTATATTGATTGCATGTGATGTTTATCTTTTATGCATCTTATTTTGCTTAGATCGACGGTAGCATTATAAGATTATCTCTCTCTAAATTTCAATGTATAAGTGTTCTCCCTGAGTATGCATCGTTGTGAAAGTTCTTCATGCTGAGACACCACGTGATGATCGGGTGTGATAGGCTCTACGTTCAAATACAACGGGTGCAAAATAGTTGCACACGCAGAATACTCAGGTTAAACTTGACGAGCCTAGCATATGCAGATATGGCCTCAGAACACTGAGACCGAAAGGTGGAGCGTGAATCATATAGTAGATATGATCAACATAGTGATGTTCACCATTGAAAACTACTCCATCTCACGTGATGATCGAACATGGTTTAGTTGATTTGGAACACGGGATCACTTAGATGATTAGAGGGCTGTCTATCTAAGTGGGAGTTCTTTAGTAATATGATTAACTGAACTTTAATTTATCATGAACTTAGTCCTGATAGTATTTTGCAAATTATGTTGTAAATCAATAGCTCACATTGTTGCTTCCCTATGTTTAATATGTGTTCCTAGAGAAAACTAAGTTGAAAGATGATAGTAGCAATTATGCGGACTAGGTCCATAATCTGAGGTTTATCCTCATTGCTGCACAGAAGAATTATGTCCTTGATGCACCGCTAGGTGACAGACCTATTGCAGGAGTAGATGCAGACGTTATGAACGTTTGGCTAAGCTCAATATGATGACTACTTGATAGTTTAGTGCACCATTCTTAACGGCTTAGAATCAGGACTTCAAAGACGTTTTGAACGTCATGGACCATATGAGATGTTCCAGGAGTTGAAGTTAATATTTCAAGCAAATACCCGAGTTGAGAGATATGAAGTCTCCAACAAGTTCTATATCTAAAAGATGGAGGAGAATTGCTCAACTAGTGAGCATGTGCTCAGATTGTCTGGGTACTACAATCGCATGAATCAAGTGGGAGTTAATCTTCCAGATAAGATAGTGATTGACAGAGTTCTCTAGTCACCATCACCAAGTTACTAGAACTTCGTGATGAACTATAGTATGAAAGGGATGACAAAAACGATTCCCGAGCTCTTCGTGATGTTGAAATCAACGGAGGTAGAAATCAAGAAAGAGCATCAAGTGTTGATGATTGACAAGACCACTAGTTTCAAGAAAAGGGCAAAGGGAAAGAAAGGGAAACTTCAAGTAGAATGGCAAGCAAGTTATCACTCCCGTGAAGAAGCCCAAAGCTGGACCAAAGCCTGAGACTGAGTGTTTCTACAGCAAAGGAAATGGTCACTGGAAGCGGAAATACCCTGAATATTTGATGGATAAGTAGGATGGCAAAGTGAACATGGGTATATTTGATATACAGGTTATTGATGTGTACCTTACTAGTGTTTATAGTAGCCCCTGGGTATTTGATACTTGTTCGGTTGCTAAAAATTAGTAACTCGAAACGGGAGTTACGGAATAAATAGAGACTAGTTGAGAGTGAAGTGACGATGTGTGTTGGAAGTTGTTCCAAGATTGATATGATCATCATTGCACACTCCCTATACTTTCGGGATAAGTGTTAAACCCAAATAAATGTTATTTGGCGTTTGCGTTGAGCATGAATATGATTTGCATGTTTATTGCAATACGGTTATTCATTTAAATCCAGAGAATAATTGTTTTTCTGATTACATGAATAAAATCTTCGATGGTCATACACCCAATGAAAATAGTTTGTTGGATCTCGATCGTAGTACTACACATATTCATAATATTGATGCCAAAAGATGCAAAGTTGATAATGATAGTGCAACTTATTTGTGGCACTGCCATTTGGGTCATATCGGTGTAAAGTGCATGAAGAAACTTCATAAAGATGGACTTTTGGAATCACTTGGTTATGAATCATTTGATGCTTGCGGACCGTGCCTTTTGGGCAAGATGACTAAAACTTCGTTCTCCGGAACAATGGAATGAGCTACTGACTTGTTGGAAATAATACATACCGATGTATGTGGTCCAATGAGTGTTGATGCTCGTGGCGGGTATCGTTATTTTCTGACCTTCACAGATGATTTAAGCAGATATGAGTAAATCTACATAATGAAACATAAGTCTAAAATAGTTGAAAGGTTCAAAGAATTTCGGAGTGAAGTGGAAAATCACCGTAACAATAAAATAAATTTTCTGCGATCTGATCGTGGAGATGAATATTTGAGTTACGAGTTTGGCCTTCAGTTAAAACAATGTGGAATAGTTTCACAAACTAATGCCACCTGGAACACCACAGCGTAACAGTGTGTCCGAACGTCATAACCACACTTTATTTGATATGGTGCGATCAATGATGTCTCTTACCGATTTACCAATATCATTTTGTGGTTATGCATTAAGAGATAGCTACATTCACTTTAAATAGGGCACCATCAAAATCCGTTGAGATGATGCCTCATGAACTGTGGTTTGGCAAGACACCAAAGTTGTCGTTTCTTAAAGTTTGGGGCTGTGATGCTTATGTGAAAAAGTTTCAACCTGATAAGCTCGAACCCAAATCGAAGAAGTGTGTCTTCATAGAATACCCAAAGGAAATTGTTGGGTACACCTTCTATCAAAGATCCGAAGGCAAGATATTCGTTGCTAAAATGGATCCTTTCTAAAGAAGGAATTTCTCTCGAAAGAAGTGAGTGGGAGGAAAGTAGAGCTTGATAAGGTAATTGTACCTTCTCCCGAATTGGAAAGTAGTTCATCACAGAAATCGGTTCCAGTGATTCCTACACCAATTAGTGAGGAAGCTAATGATGATGATCATGAAACTTCAGATTAAGTTACTACAGAACCTCGTAGGTCTTCCAAAGTACAGTCCGCACCAGAGTGGTACAGTAATCCTGTTCTGGAAGTCATGTTACTAGACCATGATGAACCTACGAACTATGAGGAAGCGATGATGAGCCTAGATTCTGCGAAAGGGCTTAAGGCCATGAAATCTGAGATGGGATCCATGTATGAGAACAAAGTGTGGACTTTGGTGGAGTTGCCCGATGATCGGCAAGCCATATTTTATAAATGGATCTTCAAGAGGAAGACAGACACTAATAGTAGTGTTACTATCTACAAAGCTCGACTTGTCTTAAAAGGTTTTTAGACAATTTCAAGGTGTTAAATACGATGAGATTTTCTCACTCGTATCGATGCTTAAGTCCGTCCGAATCATGTTAGCAATTGCCACATTTTATGATTATAAAATTTGGCAAATGGATGTCAAAACTGCATTCCTGAATGGATTTCTAGAAGAAGAGTAGTATATGATGCAACCAGAAGGTTTTGTCGATCCGAAAGGTGCTAACAAAGTGTGCAAGCTCCAGCGATCCATTTATGGACTGGTGCAAGCCTCTCGGAGTTGGAATAAACGTTTTGATAGTGTGATCAAAGCATATGGTTTTACACAGACTTTTGGAGAATCCTGTATTTACAAGAAAGTGAGTGGGAGCTCTGTAGCATTTCTGATATTATATGTGGACGACATATTGTAGATTGGAAATGGTATAGAATTTCTCGATAGCATAAAAGGATACTTGAATAAAAGTTTTTCAATGAAAGACCTCGGTGAAGCTGCTTACACATTGAGCATCCAGATCTATAGAGATAGATCAAGACGCTTGATTAGATTTTTAAATGAGTACATACCTTGATAAGGTTTTGAAGTAATTCAAAATGGAACAGTCAAAGGAGGATTTCTTGCCTGTGTTGCAAGGTGTGAAGTTGAGTAAGACTCAAAACCCGACTATGGCAAAAAATAGAAACATAATGAAAAGTCATTCCCTATGCCTCAGTCATAGGTTCTATAAAGTATGCTATGTTGTGTACCAGACCTATTGTATACCTTGCTCTGAGTTTCGCAAGGGAGTACACTTTTGATCTAAGGGTAGATCACTGGACAGTGGTCAAGAATATCCTTAGTGAGGACTAAGGAAATATTTCTCGATTATGGAGGTGATAAAAGAGCCCGTCGTAAAGAGTTACATCAATGCAAGCTTTTACACCGATCCAGATGACTCTAAGTCTCAATCTGGATACATATTGAAAGTGGGAACAATTAGCTAGAGTAGCTCTGTGCAGGGCATTGTGGACATAGAATATTTGTAAAATACATACGGCTCTGAATGTGATAGACCCGTTGACTAAACTTCTCTCATGAGCAAAACATGATCATACCTTAGTACTATTTGGGTGTTAATCACATAGCGATGTGAACTAGATTATCAACTCTAGTAAACCCTTTGGGTGTTGATCACATGATGATGTGAAGTATGGGTATTAATCACATACAAATGTGAATATTGGTGTTAAATCACATGCTGATGTGAACTAGATTATTGACTCTAATGCAAGTGGGAGACTGAAGGAAATATGCCCTAGAGGCAATAATAAAGTTATTATTTATTTCCTTATTTCATGATAAATGTTTATTATTCATGCTAGAATTGTATTAACCGTAAACTTAGTACATGTGTGAATACATAGACAAACATAGTGTCACTAGTATGCCTCTACTTGACTAGCTCGTTGAATCAAAGATGGTTAAGTTTCCTAACCATAGACATGACTTGTCACTTGATTAACGGGATCACATCATTAGAGAATGATGTGATTGATTTGACCCATTCCGTTAGCTTAGCACTTGATCATTTAGTATGTTGCTATTGCTTTCTTCATGACTTATACATGTTCCTATGACTATGAGATTATGCAACTCCTGTTTACCGGAGGAACACTTTGTGTGCTACCAAACGTCACAATGTAACTGGGTGATTATAAAGGTACTCTATAGGTGTCTCCGAAGGTACTTGTTGAGTTGGTGTATTTCGAGATTAGGATTTGTCACTCCGATTGTCGGAGAGGTATCTTTGGGCCCTCTCGGTAATGCACATCACTATAAGCCTTTCAAGCAATGTGACTCATGAGTTAGTTGCGGGATGATGCATTACGGAACGAGTAAAGAGACTTGCCGGTAACGAGATTGAACTAGGTATGATGATACCGACGATCGAATCTCGGGCAAGTAACATACCGATGGCAAAGGGAACAACGTATGTTGTTATGCGGTTTGACCGATAAAGACCTTCGTAGAATATGTGGGAGCCAATATGAGCATCCAGGTTCCGCTATTGGTTATTGACCGGAGACGTGTCTCGGTCATGTCTACATAGTTCTCGAACCCGTAGGGTCCGCACGCTTAAAGTTCGGTGACGATCGGTATTATGAGTTTATGTATTTTGATGTACCGAAGATAGTTCAGAGTCCTGGATGAGATCGGCGACATGACGAGGAGTCTCGAAATGGTCGAGACGTAAATATTGATATATTGGATGACTATATTTGGACTTCGGAAAGGTTCCGAGTGATTCAGGTATTTTTCGGAGTACCAAAGAGTTACGGTAATTCGCCGGGGAGTATATGGGCCTTATTGGGGCATACGAGAATAGAGGAGAAAGGCCAAAAGGAAGGAGGCGCGCACGCCCCCCTAGTCCGAATTGGACAAGGGGTGCAGCCCCCTTTTCCTTCTGCCTCTCCCCCTCTTTCCTTCTCTCGTACTCCGAAAAGGAAAGGGGAATCCTACTAGGACTTGGGAGTCCTAGTAGGACTCACCACACTGGGCGCGCCCCCTCTAGGGCCGGCCTCTCCCTCCCTCCTTTATATGCGGGGGCAGGGGGCATCTCCAGAGACAATAATTGATCATTGATCTCTTAGCCGTGTACGGTGCCCCCTCCACCATATTCCACCTCGGTAATATCGTAGCGGTGCTTAGGCGAAGCCCTGCGTCGGTAGCATCATCAACACCATCATCACACCGTCGTGCTAACGGAACTCTCCCGCAAAGCTCTACTGGATCGGAGTTCGTGGGACGTCATCGAGCAGAACGTGTGCTGAACTCGAAGGTGTTGTACGTTTGGTACTTGATCGGTCGGATCGTGAAGACGTATGACTACATCAACCGCGTTGTGCTAACGCTTCCGCTTTCGGTCTACGAGGGTACATGGAAAACACTCTCCCCTCTCGTTGCTTTGCATCACCATGATCTTGTGTGTGCGTAGGAAATTTTTGAAATTACTACATTCCCCTACACACATGCCATCGAGGAGAAAAAATATTGCGTAGTACTTGGTGCCATCGAAGTGCACGACTCACTTACGCACTGCTTGTCTCCATTTTCCTGCATGACACGTGCACCTTGATGCTAGTTGTCCCGCGTGTTAGCAAAAGGATGAACAAAGCTCACGTGAAAAAAGAGTGGAAGAACATAGATTCTCGACGACTGAGAAGGAGCAAGGAACCTCACGGTGGAGCGTCCGCACTCATAATATTTTATATTATTCAGTGATATAAAATCAACCAAATCTCTCCACATTCCTATAGTACCATTTTATAGTGTGAGAATAACTTTGAATGTTACCTCCGTGGGACACCAATTTATAATATATCTAGCAGCCCATGTCGCTTCTCGCTCCTCGTCCTTGTAGCATGCCGATAGTACCTTATATACACTTGCTCTTTGAGCAAAGGCCTCCCTAAGCACACATTAATTTCCTGGTCATGCTTCTTTCTACTCAATGTTGTGTGCACTTTGAGCATGTTGGCAACTTAACTGCTAGCTTGCTGGCTCATTTTGCAATTCGTGCAAACACGGCCGGTTATACTGTGAGTAGGTGACCGTGCGCTTGGATCTTCACCACTTCTGGAAGTTGAACTATGATGATGGTACTATAGTATAGATACTTCTGGCAATCTGACAACAAATGAATTGCTGCGCGTCCATCGCCTGTATTAAGCGCACTATCGTAAAGCAAAAGCTTCTCCGCGTCCTGTGAGCCACCGCGCGCACGTGAGAGATGGAGAGCTCGTAGTAGTAGTAAGCAAAGCTTCTCCTCGTTTGTGAGTTGACGGGACACATCAAAAGTAGTGTATTAGTCCCAAAAAATGGCTAACCATATCCATGGCTACCATCCCGTGCTCTATCATTCAGTGTGTGCATGATTCACGTTCCGTTGAGAAAATAATCTTGCGTATGTGCCATCAAATAGAATAACTTAATTTATAAAAAAAATGCACCACCGCGTCATGATCGAACTTTGATTTGTCCATGTGTGGTTCCGGTGAACAACTATTACACTCTCCAAATTATCTGGTGAGCTTCCTCTTTGTACAGAAATGAGCTCATCATGTACCCGCGCGTGAGTATTTGGGAAAGAGGCAAAGAGTACCTGCGTCGGTGCCTGCACCTATTCTCTTCGTGCTTGTTTTCCTTTTTCCGGGTGATTCATGCAGGTACTCCACATACGTTTGTGACCGTTGGTGAGTCTCTCCTACTATACTTAACTCCATTTTCTTGCATGACACGTAGACCTGGATGCTTGATCTCCCACGTGTCGGCAAAACTTAGAACAATGCTTTCCGACAACCGAGAAGGAGCAAGAAACCTCGTGGTGGAGCGTCTGGACTCTTTAATATTTTTATTCGGTGATATAAAATCTACATACCCAATCTTCTCCACAGTAGATCGGAAGAGTCTGAAATATGGCAGCCAAGTGTAGTTACATCATACATGGCCAACCCATGCTATCACCATATTTCTTGGCCTCCGTGCGACACCTAGCTCTAGTAATCCACCAGCCCATATCGCTTCTCCCTCCTCGTCTCTCTCAAAGTGCGGCGGGCTGGCAATTTTGACGTCTATTGAGGTCGGTTAACTCATCACATGTTAGCGACATGCCAATCATTCTAGAAAATTATTGTACTCTATTGTTATGCCAAGAAGAGGAAGCGCTTTGACCGACGAACCAAACAAGACAGGCGTGCCGTACCGTGAGTGGGTCCAGTTTCTCGTTTTGAACTTGTTTGGTGTAGTAGTAACACTTGGTTTGGACTATTGATAAGATTTTATATAGGGCCTAATGTATTCTTCGAGGTTGCCTTTGACTATTGATAAGATTTTATAAACTTTGAAAATTATATCATTCGAAGATCCTTTCACGTTCCATTAAAAAAAGATCCTTTCATGTACGATTTTGACGATATGCTTTGAGCAACTTGCATGTCCTATACTGCGCCTGTTTGGATACTCTAACTTAGCCAGAGGTTAGACTAACTCATGACTAACCTGAACTAACTCTAGCCAAAGAGGTGTTTGGATGACAGGGTTAGATTGATAATAAATGCACTTGATGGAGAGAGAAAAGTGATTTTTCAGTGGGCCCCATGAGAATTAGCTCCAATTAGCACCACTTGGTTGGCGGGATAGAGAGAGAAAAGCGATCTTTTTCTGTGGGCCCAATGAGAACTATCTCCATTTAGCACCTCTTGGGTGGGATATTTTTTTGGTGGGTTTGGTGCAACTTGCTCCAAATTAACCCTCATGTGTTGGATACTTTAGGGCTGGACCAAAGTTAGTCTAGGAAAATGCATTAAGCCCTATATACACGGACAGACGGAGTACATGATACTAGCAAACGCTCACCATTAGTAGTAGTTCACTGGTTTGATTTTTGATTTAGTTGTTGTGCTGCTACCATCCAATATTCGCGCGTGGTTGTTTCTAGAATAAAAAAGGAGGTAGTACTTATAGTGGGAAAGGTGAAGTGATGGTTGCTTCGCCCGAGCAACTTATTACTCTGGGAATATATATTGGAGTACCAGTGGATTCAACGAAGAGAGAAATGATGGTTGCTTCGTCCGAGCAACTTACTTACTGTGGCCAAGGTGGGGCTCTGTGATTTGACTGCTCACTGGTCATTATTACTGTAGCGCAATGACCGGGGTGAATCTTCCCTGCAGTTGTGCACTCAATATTGCTGCATGGCAGGTGGAGCCGGATGAAGGATGTCCCACATGTCGGTGAAACGAAGTTGAATTGTTTCTGGCATTGCTATCAATCCTTCAGGATTTGTTTATATGTACGCATAATTTTCCAGCATAATGAAATTGTACTGTGATGCTATGAAGGTTTCAACTTTGGTTCCCGCAGAAAAAAAGTTTCAACTTAGGATTCATGTGTCCTTTTGCCTCAAGATTGTCTCGTTACAATATTCCATCAAATACAAATGAAACTACCATGGATGCTAATGCATCTCAATGGTTCACAGATCAGCACCAATATTCACATCACAACTGAAGACAAAGTTGTGAGAAGGTGTACAAATAAAGAAAAATTTATAATTGATCGATGTTGTTCGTAGGCATTGCTCCATTTCCTAGGCACAGTGTTCATTGGTTGGCAACTAGTTTCACCCAGCTCTGTAGCCAAAAAAGAGGTGTATGGAGGACATCACAATCCGATCATTTTGTGCAGCTCCACTAAAATCGAGTTGATCATCCTTGTTTGCAAAGATATTCAGTCAGTGTGATTACAAAATAGTGGAACTAGATGATGAAACATAACACACACAAATAGAAGCCGATCACCTCTGAGATCTCTCTTTAGGACAACTACTTGCTGGAGAAGATTAGGCACAGAGTTGGATGAGGAGGATAGCAAAACCAATCTCCCTTTCTGCAGTCCCACAGAAATGTAAAATTGTTGCCCGTGTGACATTTTGGCGAAACTGCACAAAATACTCTGAAGAAAAAAGTGATATGTGCAGTTCAACAAAAGGTCGCAATAGCAACGAGGTGAAATGGATAGCCCTGTTTGCAAAAGAAGGTAGAAAGAAAACAATTACTGCCCAATAACACGAGTTGAAAACACATACACTGACAAAAAAGAAGCATATTCCATGTAATAAGGGAAGCTAGCAGCATGCTGGTTTATCAAAAATGGTTTGAGGACGAGATTGCAACATGGAAAGTACGCCGGCCGAGATATGTTTTAAGCAAACAACTAAAGAAGATCCACATGCAGCAATGTGGGAAGATGGGCAGTGGCGCAAGGCCGGAGGAAGCTGTACCTGAGGGTCATCTGGATGTAACTAGGAGGGCACCGGCGACCAGGATCTTCCCATACTGCAGCAGCGAGCAAGTGGCGAAGGCCCTACCGCGTCGGAGCTTGGTCAGAGAGAACGACGGGCACCGCAGATCGGGACATGTTGCCTCAACACCGTCGAACGGAGAAACGATGCACATCCTCCCTTTTCGCCGGCAGACGGGATGCGGCCGGATCAGTGGTCAACGGTGAGAGAGAGGCCACTGCCACCTTGTGTGAGATAGTGTGACGAGAGATAAACCCCGGCAGGCAGGCTCCATTGTATATAGTGGAGCGGATTTTTCTTTTTTCCCGATGACAATCATTTTATATTCTGTACGTGCCATTGAGGAATATAAATTTATTTAATAGTAATGCGTCAAGTCGAACTTTGTTCCATCTATGCGTGGTATACGACTCTCCTTCGAGTAAACAACCACTACACGCGTCAAATTATCACGTGAGCTGTCTTTTCATATAGAAATGAACTCCACCGTGTGCCCGTGTGGGTGTGGCCAAGAACGAGACGTGAGTACGTGTGTTGTGTGTGCACCTCTTCTTTAGGTGTAGGTACGTACGTGGGTGTGTGTGAGAGATATGGTTTGTGCAAAACAGAGGCAATGTGTCGATGATATCTCAAATGAAAAAACGTAAAATATGCATTGTGTGTGAAACAGAGTTATGGATCTATCATATATAGAGGGAGCGATCCACGAGAAGAGAGTGGAGGTATCATCGGTGTGAGATATTTATAGAATCGAGAACAGGCATGAAGTGTGTGGGTGCGCAATCGATAAATAGTGCCATCGAATTTGTGTTTGCCCACGTCAAAGATACAGGGCGGCTGGCCTACTGGAACATGAGAGGGTAGAAGTGCAGTTTTTCTCCATGGCATGGATACCTACCTACAACGTTCGACTATCGGTGTGTGTGTGTGGGGGGGGGGAGGTGGCAAAGACCTAACTATAGAGAGGTAGATCGACTAGTATATGTGTGGAGAAGGAGAGAGACCTAGCTATGTATTGAGGGAGATCGATCGGCATCCATGCATATGTGTAGTAGAGGAATAACATTGGGAGAAAGATAAAGGTAGAGTGTCGGAGTGTTGGTGGTGGAGTTGCTTCTCTCAAATGGTGGGAGAGGCCTGCTTGACAAACGGAGGGTACGAGTGCAATATCAATAAGAGAGGGGATGTCTGTCTATCTATGCACGTGTGTGTGAGAGACGGGTCGGGAGGTATGCAAGGATGATGAGGGGGGACGGTATGCTTCCAGTAAGCAGGCACAACTACATAGGAAGATCAATCATCGAGTGTCCGAGAAAGGGAGAGACATAACTAGTGAGGTAAGTCAACCGGTGCGTGGGGAAAAACAATTATAGTCAGACTAGCTATATGTAGGGAGATCAGTACATATACATGCATGCATGTGTTAGAAGCAAATAAGGTCCGGAGATACGGACAGGGGGAGTGGGGTGCGAATAGGAGGTGGAACTAGAGGCCTACTATGTCGAGGGGGAGGAGTGTGCGAGTATGAGATCGATGAAAAGAGGGGCGCGAGTATGCACTTGTGTGGAACCGTATTGGACATAGGGGGCATGGACGATGAGGAGAGAGGAGGGGAAGTGTGTGTTTATGGTAGGCACACTTGGCTAGAGAGGTATATCGACCGGTGTGTGCCAGAAAGAAGGAGCCCGGGGCCTACACACACCGTGGGTGAACGACCTAAAGACAAATAATGAATGTGCGCGATGGAGGGGACGCTAAGGGAGGGTGAGAGGGGGGTGGGCGCATGCATGCACGAGAGAAAGTCAACACTAGCTATAAAGATAAGAGGATTGTGTGGGTGTAAAAGACGAATAGAGATCATAATTCATTATAAAAAGTGAATTCGGATATTTGAAGAATTGATCATAGTGTTTAAAACCGACGCATGCGTGAATATATATAACGGTGATACGCATGGTGTGGTTATGAACATGTTATAGTACATATTATATATCTTATATATAAAAAACAGAGTTGGTGATGATGGTGTGCCTGCCATCCTGCAATCTTGGCCGTCCGATTTATATCTGACGGATATGAAGGAAACTATGGCAATTTTGAAAAAAGATACCCACACCCCTCTTCACATTTGCAAATAAGGCCTTCCCTCGTTCATCCTTTTCTCCCACAAGATAAACTACTCATACAAATGCATCTTGATGTTCCATGCAACGCATGGGCATCTTGCTAGTACTACATATAATATATAGAACATTGATTATAATTTGTGATAATGTGTGGCTTTTGCAGCTCAGGGCTAAATACTTGTTATAATATAGGGGGCGGGGCACTATACCTCTGTGATAAACATGGTGTATGTATGGAACATGGTTTATATTATGAAGATCTAGTTAGTACATCAAATGTACTATTTGGAACCAACATCAAGTGTATTCAAAAATTTGAATTCAAGTTCATATAGTATTCATAGTTCATATCTATCTCTATAGTAATCATGTGGTGTGTTGTTAAGATAATACACGAATGATGGTTTAAGTTGGCAACACTCATGATTGTATATTCTTATTCAAATAGAGAAACGAATTCAAATTTAGTTTGAATTGCAGCGGTAGTATAGACATTTGGAATGCACTAAAATGTTGGTATAAGTAGGTTACATGCATTATACAACCAGCGAAAAAAATTAATTGGACATAACATGGATTCATAGCTCTGAATAACATTTGTACAATAAAACGGGACAAGACTCTCTCTTTGTGTGGTGTGAATAGCTTTATTTTTTCCATTTTTTCGTTGAGGGAAGTGCGAATTGATTTGGTACGTACAATATTGCACGTTAGGCTTGTCCCTAAAATTCAAACCCCGCCTTGTTATATCTCAAAAATTCAGATATCGTGCTCCCAAAACTCGCGCCTTCACAACCCGCGCCTTGCTATCCCAAAATTACAACGCGCGTGAAAACTCCCTCCAGCTACCAAATCCCGACGCACGAAATCCCCCTTCTAACCCTAAGCCGAAAGGGCCGCTAGTTCAAATCGGTGGGGGTACTTTTGTAACACAACCTACATTTTGGACAAGCGCGTCCCTAAGTCATGGTTCCCCCCTCCCATCGCCTCCTTTTCACCATTCGAAATCCCAGGCCGCCATAACCTCTATGCTCCAGCCGCAAAACCCCACCCTCCTATGTCTGCCACCTCACCGTTGCCCAGTCGGAGCCTCTTCCCCAATGACGTTGTCCACGACAACAGCTCGACGTCCCTCATCCACCTCCCCGGATGAGGATCCGTCGTCCATCGCGTCGTCCGGCCGGTTTAGCTGGCCCGTCCTCCACCTCCAAGGAGCTGCTCCAACGATCGCCTCGTCTATCGCAGCTGCTCCATCCCCACAGCACCGCCTTAACCTGCTCCACCGGAACCGCATCATCCTCACCGACTCCTCGGACGAAGCCGAGGCCTACTCGGCGCCACCAAAGAGGTTGTACACTCATCGCGTCGCACCTTCTCCTTAACTCGATCTCCCGGCGCCGACGGTGCTCCATCCCGCACCCCCATGGCGCGGCTACCTCGAACCCGGCGCCGCGGGTGACATCTCCATGATGGCTCTCCCACAGTGCGAGGCCCCTTCGGAGGCGGCATCCATACCAGCCGAATCTACTGCTGCTGCTCCGGATGTCACTCGTGCTGCTGCTGCCCCGGCTCTCGCTCGCTCGCGCTGTTGCTGCTGCTGCTCTGGCTCTTGCTCGCTCACGCTGCTGCAGCTGCTCTGGCTCTCACTCGCTCGCTCGTGCTACTGCTGCTGCTTCGGCTCCCTCTCGCTCGCGTTGCTGCTCTGCTCTCCCCCTCGCTCGTGCTGCTGCTCTACTCTTGCTCACGCTACTGATGCTGGTACACGGGCTGCTGCAGCTACACGAGGTGCTGCTCTGGCACTAGTACACACTGCTCCTCTAGGCGCTGCTGCTCTGGCTGCTATCTGCTACTGTGTTCCCCGTTGATTGCCTGCTGATTTAGATCACTATTTCTCTACTACTAGTGCTCGAGCAGCCTAAACTACATGTGAAGTGCCTCTCTCCTTCCAGTGCATTCATTTTCGACACTAACATTCAGATTCCACAGTAAATTTCAGTTTCGGTAGTTAAGTTCAGAGTCTACAGTTTTTACCTCATTTGTTGTAGTCAGGTGTTTTTTGGTGATGTAAATTTTACATCTATCACTTTTTGGTAATGTATTTTACATCATCTATTGGAGATGCTATTAGAATCCCACTTGAGATTAACGATGTCTGTCTTCTACTGCTTCAGCCTTGATGTCTTACGGCTCACCGGAGCTGCTCCAACGACAGAACCATCCATCACAACAGAGCAGTGCCCTAGACGGCGCCTAGAGATTCCTCAGATCTTCCTCCACACCTCCGACAGCCACCTCTACCTCAACTTCTCCAGCAACCAACCCAATGATGCTGAGGTCGACACGGCTATGGCAAAAAGGTTGTACACTTGTCGCATCACTTATTACTCTACATTCATGTCGATCCATTAGGGCAATTTGGTTTCAAAGGAAAAACTTAAGAAAAAATATAGCAATAGGAAATTTTCCTATGGCACTCTACTATTCAATTATTCATGCATTTTGTTGAGAGGAATGGAGCAAAACCTCGATATGGACCTACTTCTCAAAATCCTATGCATGAAAACAAGACCAAGTGCATTAGTGGTAGAATAACATTCTAACTATACACGTTTTCATATGGTTTCACTTTAATTTAGCCATGTTTCAGTGCATTCCTCTTCTCTTCCAATCCCTGTGAACCAAACACCCATGTTGATAGAAATCCTGTGTTTACAAATGCATTGTTACCCACGTGCATTCCTATCCTATTATGCTGTTTTTCCTATCACTGCGTTTTTAGAATCCTGCAAGCCAAAGGAGCCCTGACAGAATTACTTCAGTTACAGGTAGGTGTCGAAGAAAACTTTGTGTGGTTTGTCCTGCTCCCGCCGCGACATCGTCCACCTCACCTGAGCTGCTCCATCGACAGAAGCATCCACTAAACCAGACATCACAATTCCTGACTGTCTTTGACCGCCTTAGATCTCCTTCCCTGCCGCCGGCACCCACCGCAACTGCATCACCATCATTGACTCAGCATATGAACCTGAGGAGTACACGGGTCCACAAGAGAGGTCACACTCTTTTGTTTCTGCTTATGTTATACATTGCTTAATATTACCTGCTACTTTATCGTCTAGTTCACCTCTTAGACTCCAAGTCAGGTCCAAATTAATGTTCAAACTTGAGTTTTAAAATTACTTGTGAGGCACATATCAAGGCAGCTATGAATAGTATCTTTGTCTATTATCTGGTTCACCTAGGGTATGCCTATGTTGTTCATCTTGGGTGGGAAACAAATAGTATTTTTTGCACTGGTATGGGAAACAAATAGTAAAGCAATCATCATCTATCTTTTTATTAAATTAAAGCTATCATCAGCCTGCTATCATTATTTTTGGATCCTTCCACTGGTTGTTACCATCACTCTAGATTTCTACATGCTCTCCTTACATAATCTCACTATATTTTTTCGTATGCATGTCAGATATTGTACACAGTCATGCTGAACAAGTAGAGAAAAAAGAGAATAGTTTTGCACGGCAACACAATGTCATGCATACATCGCTCCATGGTGGGTTCAATGGCAAACCCCCCTCTCCAGATTGTAATCCAGAGGAAGATATCTGTTCTGAGGTGGATTCAAACATAGCTGACCACTCCTATTTACCACCCAAGGTGTTTGATCTAACTTGGCATGATGATGTTGGTCATATCATGCATATCTTGCCTTGCAGTGCCTACTTTCAACATCATATCTCATCTGCTTAGTTTAGAAATGTACTGTAATACCACATGTTTAGTTTCTATATCATACACTACTGGAATCAGGGATTTTGCCATCTGTCAGTTCTTTGCCGTCTGCTAGCAAACGGCAAAGAAGGTCTTTGCATCAGCTACCAAAGTGCGGATGGCAAAGAAGTTCTTTGCCATCCGCTAGTTCTTTGCCGTCTACTGGCGGACGACAAAGAAGTTCTTTGCCATCTGATTGTTTTTTGCTGTCCGCCAGCCGATGGCAAAGAGGTGCTGGTGGGGTCCATTGGATGGCAGTACACCACAGCGGCCCCCCACTTTGCCGTCCGCCAGCAGACGGCAAAGAGAGTAGTAGTTAATGGCTCTAACGGCCCACCCCCAGCTCCTCTCTCTTCTCTCTATCCCTATCCCTAGATCGATCTGGCCCGACCCCAAAACCCGCCGGCCACCGCCCCGACCCCCATCGCCCCCGTTTGCCACCGTGCCCCCCCCCCGACCACCATGTCACCCCTCCGCCCCACCGCCCAGTCCGCCTGCCACCCTGGTGCTCCTGCACCCATCATTGCTCTGGCACCCGCCTCCCCTGCGACCCCCTCCCCCTCCTCCATCCCGCCCAGGCCCCCGCCCACCAGGCCGCCCGCAGCCCCGGCGACCCCCTCCTCCACGCCGCCCAAGCCGCCCGCCGCCCAGGCCACCAGCCGCCCCAGCGACCCCCTCCTCCACCCTGGCGACCCCATGAAGGATAGACCATGTTCTTATTTTTTTCTGTTTTTATTTAGTTTAGGTTTAGTTTAATTTTTGCTTGTTTTAGTTTAGGTTTAGTTTCTGTTTTTTAGGTTTAGGTTTAGATTTAGTTTAGTTTAGGTTTAGTTTAGCTTAAGAACAAAGAAGAAAGATTAAAAAAGAAGAAGAAGAAGAAGAAGAAGAAGAAGAAGAAGAAGAAGAAGAAGAAGAAGAAGAGGAAGAAGAAGAGGAGGAGGAGGAAGAAGAAGAAGAAAAGGAGGAGGGGGAGGAATAAGAAGATTAGGGGTGCGTCACCGACGTAATCGGGCCGAGGATCGGGGTGCGTCACCAACGAACTCGGGTCGAGGATCACTGGTCGACGAGGGGTCAAGGATCGCTGGTCACCGAGGGGTCGAGGGTCGGGGTAGAGGGTTAAGGATCGCCAGTCGCCTAGGGGATAGATGGTGGAGCCAGTGGGTCTTGCCGGTCCCAACGCCGTCGCCCAGACCAAGAATCCCCCGGTCCGAGTGCTGACTCGTTGACCATGCATCGCCATACCTAAGGGCGCCCAGGGACGAGCGTGTCGGCGTTCTAGGAATGGGGGTCCCCAGACTTGCCTGCCTGCGGCCTGCGGCATGGCTCAAAGGAGGCCTAGCGTAGCCCATCTTCATCAACACAAGCTCAAGACCCTCGCGAGGGGCCAAGCCTCGCGGGGCGGACAACAAGGAGCTTCCTCAGGCACAGCCTCGTCAGGCTGGCTCACGAGGAGGCGGAGAGTTCAAGGCGGGGTACCTCGCGAGATGCCCATGACGCAAGCCATGACGACCAAGGGCGCCAGTCAGGCGCCAGCCCGCACAGCGTCCTCCCTTCCTCTTTGGTGCAAAGGGGGCAAGCGCAGGCGAGAGCATCAAGCAAAGGCATCCATTTCAGTGCAACAAGACCAAGACCAGCCCAATAGGAGGGAAGAAGTCATTGTGGAGCCCAAGCAGGCGTCACCACCAGAGCCTTTGACAGGCGAGGACCAACTTTAGTCAGGATAAGTGTACCCGCCGTTCCCCTTCAAAATGGCCAATTGTTGGCGCCCTTCCCGCTCAATATTTGGGAAGAGGCCCAGGGCCTTTGCCTATAAATAGAACTAGCCACCCCCAGGGTAGAGGCAATCAGAATCGAGCAGATAGCTTCAAGAATTCCAGAGCCAGAACCAAGTAGCACCAGCCAAGAACAGACCCTCACGAGGCTGTTCCTCCTTGTATTGTTCATCATCAGCCCAATAGGCAATCCACCACACCACACACTGGGGTAGGGTATTACACCACAATGGTGGCCTGAACCAGTATAAATCTTGTGTCTCTAGTGTTGTTCTGTTTGGTAGTTTAGATCCTTGCAATCGGTGAGGAGCAAGCCGGCAGAGGGTTGAATCTCCATGCGCACCCCAGTGTTCGAACCTCAAGGGTCTGCCGGAACCCGAAATCCGACATTTGGCGCGCCAGGTAGGGGTGCACCGAGATTCGCGTTCCGCCGCTCCGCGTCCCGCCGCATCGTCATCACCATGTCTGGCGACCAGGCGGGCAACCCTGATCCCTCGGCGGCATGGCCCGCCCGCACAGAGCTGCTCGCCCCGGGCGACCCCATGCCCCAGGCAGCTCGCGGTCCGCAGGGCGCTGCAGGCCGCGGGCGACGCGGATAGGCCTCGACAGCTCTAACACCGCGGTAGACGCGGTCGGCGGCAAGGGCCTCCAACCACGCCGCGGCCACGGCGCCGTACACCCGCTGGGAGCAGGCGAACTCAAGGGCCGCGCTCACGGTGGCCCGAGAGCTGCTGCAGTGCAGACTGATGGAAGGCGGTCGCGACGTGCTGCTAGAGCGGGTGGCGGAGCTCTTGGGCTTCGCCGCCTCGGGGGCTCACCCCTTCTACACCCAGCTCTCGTCTCAGGCCCTGGGCGGCCCGCGCGGGGCCCCCACGTGCAACCGCGGGCTCCAAGGCTACTCCAACACCAGCGAAGCTGTCAGCACAGGGCCGGCGGCAGCACCGACTCCGCTCCCCGCCAGTGAAGAAGGACTCGTCGCGACCCATGGCCCCCGTGGGCCGCCGCGCTACCAGCACCAGGTTGGCACGTCAAGCAGAGCTGCATGGCACGCGGAGCCCTATGGTGCAGCCTTCGGGGTAACGGCCCTGGAAGAGTACGTACCCCACATGATGGATCAAGGGCACCCGCGCGAGGGCGAACAAGGCTTGCTCCTCGGCCCAAGTTGGGGGGATGAGGCGCCAGAAGTTGAGCTCTTCTAGGAACCCCGGGACGGCCCCGCCGGCCACGCTGGAAGCGACGATTATCGGGTACCACTAATCCCTCAGGAGCAGGCATACACTAATCATGGGTCGCAGGAGGTGCAGGTCGCCACGGCGAGCAGCTGCCCCGCTCCGGCAGTCTCTTACCCCTCAGGAGGAGGGCATCGGGGGCTTCAGGAGAGGGGCCGAGATCCGACATCACCACTGCGGCGTTCGGAGCAAGGTGTTCCCAGGAGGTAGGCCCTCCGCTGGGGAGGTGCCTCAGGGCCTGCCCCTGGCGGAGGACCCGTGGTTGTCGGGGGAACCGCTGGCGACCGCTCTACCCCATCGGCGGCGTCCTGGTTTCCGGTCGTCGTTGATGGCACTAGAGTGTGGCGCAAGGCGGGGCCCTCGTCAGGCGATATGAAGCAAGGCCGGTACCTGTGAAGAAGGCCCAGTGCATGTGAAGCTCGCCGCCCCGTGACACTCTCACATAATAATGAGTGGGGCTGTACATGCCCCGGAGTCTCAGGGGTGCCGGCCTCAGGCCCTGGGGCTCTCTCCCACGCCCAGTGGCAGCACTTAGCTCTGCGCTGGTGAGAAGACGTCCAAGACTAGACTAGGTGCCGGACGCGGCCTTTTTCTGCTCTCATTGCTTTTCTCTTGGTTGTTGCTTTCCCCCGCTGGATTTAAGTTGGACTCGAATTTGATGTTTGTGTGTGTTTGGGGAAGGGGTGCTTAGTCTCGTTCGAGCAATCTCTCACATTTCGGTTACGACCTCACCTCAGCTGCCTCCCCTCGCAAGCCCCTCACGAGCCGGGTCTGGCCTAGCTTTCGTGCAGCCCAGACTGCCGCCGACATACCCTCTCAAGAGGTCTTTTCACTGCAGATCCCACGGATTCAATCAAGAGGCGTGCGAGGCGCCACGGCCTCCAACAAGTTATCTCGAGGCCCGCTCGGGGCAAAGGTAAACTAGCCAGCCGGCTCGTCACATGGCCAACCCCTTGGCACAGGCATGTGAGTGAAGTAGCATTCTCTAGTACGCTGAACATAAGTTTTACATGAGGGGCACCCCCTCCCAAAATGCTCTTACAACCATCGGGACAAAGGCCTGAGTTCTATTCACGCAGGATAAGGAAACAGGAACAACGCGCTGTCAGTCAGATAAATCCCCCAATGCATCCTCAGGAGCGCCGCCCGAGCTGTCGCTGGCGTCGCCGGCCTCGCCATCGCCCTCCGCGTAGTCGTCAGCGGCGTCAGGGCCGTTCACCACGCCGCCCTCATTGGCAGCCACAATCACGCCATCATCGTATGAAGTGAAGGCCCTGACAAGGGCGTCCACATTGTCTTCCACCCAATACGCCAGGTCGTCTCGGATGGCCTGGGGGACTGGGGCAATGGCAGCGTCAAAGTCAAAGTGAGGATCCATATTCCGGAGATGGCTGAAGACGCGGGAAAAGGCGCGCCCGAGCAGGGCTCGACTCCTCTCCTCCACCAACCTGTTGGCACGAACCGACCGCACCTCCAGCTGCGTCACGATGTCGGTGAAGAACTGAAGGTTGTCGGCGTAGTTAATGACACGCGGCTTGCCGACGGCCGCCTCGCAGATGTTACCCAAGGCCGTGTTGGCCCTCTCTCGAAGCGTGGTGAGCATGGGGGCGTGCTCATGCTCCAAGAGCCACCGCTGACGCATCTTGTCTGTGTTATGGCGAGCGACGGTCTCAGCCTCAACCACCTGTTGGCGAAGAAGAAGCACCTCGGCATGGGAAGTAGCTGACTTCCCCTGCGCCGCCTCAAGCGCGACCTGCAAGGCATCGGCCCGCCGCGTTGCTTCCTCCAGTCTGGTCCTGAGGGCGTTGGTCCTACCCCCGGCCTCGGTCCGGACCAACTCCAGCCTCTCCTGGAACTCGCGCTCGAGATTCAGGCGCGCCGTCGCCACCCGACGTTCGACCTCCTCCGAGACATGGGTCTCCCGCGCAGCGACATCGTCCTCCGCCCGGGTCACCAAGCGCTCCCTCATCTCCAGGCGCTCGTGTTCGCGCGCGCGTTCGGCGGCTTCCAGCATCAGCGCCTCCTCAAGCTTCTGGAGCTCCGCAGGGTCACCGGAGACCACCTTCATCGATGCGAGGGCCGCCTCATGTAGCTCCACCTGTTCCTCCAGTGAGCGGCACCGCGCCAGGAGTTCCCGCGCCCGCTCCTCCGTGGCCTCTCGTCGCCGGTCAGCTTCCCGGGCATCTTCGACGGCCTGGGAACGGGCCTCCCGGCAGGCCGCCAGCGACGCCTTGGCCTCCTCATCGTCGAGAACGCGTCGACGGTGCGTGAGTGCGGCAGCCGCCTCCAGCTCGCGCCTCTCCGCAACCAGCCGAAGGCCCTCGGCCTCAAGGCGCGCGTCCTCATCAGCGAGTTCCTCACCAAGCAGGTTCACCGCATCAGCCGCCCTCCGGAGGAACCCTTGGCGAAGAGCGCGACGCTCCCGGGCGCGCTCAAGTACGTCTTCCACGCCATCATCTGCCCCAAGCAAGCGCCATGGGGCCCGGATCAACACGCCCCTCCCAGGCAGGGGGCTGGGGGCTGGCGCCCTTGAGATGGCCGGGCGCGCCCTGCCGGAGGCCCGACCTAAAGCCAGCCCATCTCCAAGTGTAGAGCACCGGGAGTACCCCAACCAATTACGGTCCACGGCCAGACAAGAAGCCCACGGCAGGCTGGCTATGCCACGAGAAAGCTCGCGAAGGAAGGCCGAGGAGAGCGCAGGACCGCACTGCGCCTCGAGAAGGTTCACCTCACTAACCGGCCTCACCACAAGGGCCCTGCTGCTCGGAACGATCGAAGACGGCAGAAAGGGCGAAGACGAGGGGGATGGCTCCTCTGCCACCTCCACGAGCTCCGGAGGAAGGGCCCTGCAAAGCAAGGATCAGGAAAGGTAACAGAAGAATCAGGAGCTAGGAAGGGAGAAGGCTTACTCATCCATGGCAAAGTACTTCCTACGCTTCAGCAGGCGGCAAGGGTAAACATCGCCCAGGGCCTCCCTTCTCTTCCGGAGGGCCTCAAAGTCCACACAGAAGCGACCCAAGAGTTGAGCGCAGGGGTCAGCTTGCGACGAGAAGGAAGCATCCAGGCGACTCGTGTCGGGGGCGTCCGCCTGATGCGCGCTGCCGAACGCCTCACCAAGAAGAGCGGCTGGGGCCTTGGGGGCCTTGGTCGCGGGCACTGCGAGCGGCCACTCGCCACCCTCAACTGCGGCAGCACGGGCCTCGGGAGCTGCTCCCTCATGAACGCCGCCCAGTGTTGTCGCCCTGGCGGGGGCACCCTCGGCCTCCGGAGGCTCGCGCCTCCCTGCCCCGCCACTTAAAGAAGAACCGCCCTAGACGGCTGCGAGGGCGACCACCACCACTGGGTTCTCGCAAGGCCCCTGGAGGTCAGCAGGGCGCGGTCCCCATTCATCGAAGATGGGCATTTGGCTCACGAAGTCACCCCTGTTCGAGCAGAGGTACAGTAAGGCCCCCCCTTGACAAATGCCACCAGGGGAAGGGTCCCCAGTCAAGACCAAGAGCACCTTCCTCAGCGCTTCAGGCGTCAGGTCCTCTTCCTGGAGCCGCATACGATCCCCACGACTGCTGAAGGCCCACATTCAATGAGAATGGCGCTGGAGAGGGGCGACGCGGCGCAGCAAGAACTCCTTCACCACCTTGGGCACCGTCACGCCAAGCCCCCTCAGGAACTCAAAGCGACGCCAGACGAAGGCGAGCCGGGGGATCGCGAGCGTCTCCTGGCCCCAGCCTGAGTTGGGGACAGCAGGTGAAGATGGCTCTATCAGCAGGGGGCTGGGCACCCCTGCGTCCACATACAGCCACCGCTCGCGAAACCCAGGCGCGGGCGGAGGAAGACTGAAGTCAATTCCAGAAGCCGCTGTCTCAGGCACAGCAATGAAGCTCACGCACCCCGAACATTGGGTGGGGTCGACAAGGCGTAGAGAGAAGAAGTGGCGCAGCAAGGCAACCAAAGGAAGGATGCCCATCATTGCCTCGCAAACGAAGGCAAATACTGCGAGAAGGGTGATGGACTCAGGACCCAGATGCATCATATGGATCTGATAATGGGAAAACACGGCGTTGAAGAAATCGGAGAAGGGGGGAACCAGTCCCGCCCACAGGGCGTCGGCGCAATACCGGACCTTGGTGGGAATCCTGTCAATGGCGAAGCGAGACGCGGGCCAGGCCGTCGTGCTCCCGCACTCGTTGAAGATGGTGGCCAGGGCTGAGCTCACCTTGCCCAGGCCTTCTTGATTGATTATGACCGGCCAATCGACGGCGGGGGTCGCTGTCAACGACGAGCGAGGCGGCGACATGGGCTTCTACCCTTTTCCCTTCCTCGGCGGAGCCATGACGGCAGAGAAGGAAGGGGGAAGGTTCGAGATTGGATTGGATGCGGAAGCTGGAGTTCGAGAGAAGAAAGGACAGGGAGCGCTCAAGCAGCAGAAAGGGGAGCGGCTGTGTGCGGCTACGAGTCCACCTAGCAAGGCACAAAATAAGGAAGCGTGGGGAAACAGTGCCGCCCACGTCCAATCAACCGCCACATGGCGCCCAAGGCCGCAGGCTATTAGGGCACGCGACGCTTCGCACTTGCCCCTTCGCCTCTCTGCTCGGCCAAGTCCTGGCGCGTCGTGGGCCCGGGGGCTACTGTCGGCATTCTGGGAACGGGGGTCCCCAGACTTGCCTGCCTGCGGCATGCGGCGTGGCTCAAAGGAGGCCCAGCGCAGCCCATCTTCATCAACACAAGCTCAAGATCCTCGCGAGGGGCCAAGCCTCGCGGGGTGGACAACAAGGAGCTTCCTCAGGCACAGCCTCGTCAGGCTGGCTCACGAGGAGGCGGAGAATTCAAGGCGGGGTACCTCACGATGTGCCCATGACGCAAGCCATGACGACAAAGGGCGCCAATCAGGCGCCAGCCTACGCAGCGTCCTCCCTTCCTCTTTGATGCAAAGGGGGCAAGCGCAGGCGAGAGCATCAAGCAAAGGCATCCATTTCGGTGCAACAAGACCAAGACCAGCCCAACGGGAGGGAAGAAGTCATTGTGGAGCCCAAGCAGGCGTCACCACCAGAGCCTTTGATAGGCGAGGACCAACTTTAGTCAGGATAAGTGTACCCGCTGTTCCCCTTCAAAATGGCCAATTGTTGGCGCCCTTCCCGCTCAATATTTGGGAAGAGGCCCATGGCCTTTGCCTATAAATAGGACTAGCCACCCCCAGGGTAGAGGCAATCAGAATCAAGCAAATAGCATCAAGAATCCTAGAGCCAGAACAAAGTAGCACCAGCCAAGAACAGACCCTCGCGAGGCTGTTCCTCCTTGTATTGTTCATCATCAGCCCAAGAGGCAATCCACCACACCACACACTGGAGTAGGGTATTACACCACAATGGTGGCCTGAACCAGTATAAATCTTGTGTCTCTAGTGTTGTTCTATTTGGTAGTTTAGATCCTTGCGATCAGCGAGGAGCGAGCCGGCAGAGGGTTGAATCTCCGCGCGCACCCCAGTGTTCGAACCTCAAGGGTCTGCCGGAACCCGAAATCCGACAGAGCGGGTTAGGGAGTTTCTCAGCGTCGATAGAACCCTAAATAGCAAGTATCATCGGTGCGAGATACATGTGGCCGTTGGTGTCGAACACTACATCCTTGTCCCACAAGTGATGCCGGCGTCCGGCGTCCTGCAACAACAGTTATCAGGGTCGTTGGCGGTTGAACACCTATGCGAATTTGTCTTGCAGCCCCTGCGATGATGATTAAAAGCGAAGTTTTGAAACCTGAAACACCCAAACTGACTCAAGTCAGTTTGGTTATTTGAAGTTTCAAAACTTTGATTTAATCCTCATTGCAGAGGCTGGCAGAGAAATTCGCCATGGTGTTTGACCATCATCGGCCCCCAGAACTATTGCTGCGGGATGCCGGGCGCCGGTGTCACTTGTGGGACGTGGATCTAGTGTTCAATGCCGACCACCACATGTATCTTGCATCGATGATACTTGCTATTTAGGGTTGCATCGACACCGAGGAACCCCCTAACCCACTCGTCATGCCGTAAATATTTAGTTAGTTCGATTTAAATGTGCAGTTGTTTCTTCACTGTGAGGGTCTAGTGTTCGACGAGCTCCTCCCTTGCGTTCATGGGTGAGCACAAATGACATCTCCTCCTCCCCCCTTCATTAGCTCTGTTCCGGTCTTTCTGCCGATCAAACTTGCTTGCTATAGGTGTCTTCAATCATCAATATGCATGGCCACTATGCGTCTCCCGTTCGAAAGGGTTACATCTGTAAAATGCATGCATTTGCATATTTATAACCATGATTCTTTTGAATTGTCCAACGTTATCCATGGACAGCCCGAGTATGTGTAGATTGGGTTCATTTTCCCATATGCTCTGCTTCAGATCCGATGCAGAATTTTGTTAGTGCCTCCCTGTTGTTCTTCGGGTACACATCATCTCTGCTTATTGCCGAGACGTGTATCAGGAGAACCGCGGGGAGGTGCTGCCGAAATTTTGTGTCGGATCCGGAGTAGAGCATGGGAAAATGAACCCAATCTACACATACTCGGGTGGGATTAGGACCTATCTTTAGCTATTAGCGTCTAGGTTGCATGGATGTAATAAAATTGACCAACTCCACTAACTGGTGAATATATACATGCTGATTTGTATATATATTAATTATGTGTCCAGTAGCTAGGCAAGATGAGTGATCGTGCATGGTTGTACATCGGTCACACTAGTCAGAAAGACATGACAAATGAATGGTTTACAAAAACCAAGGGGTTTGTGAGAGCCGCATTTGTAAATGGCCAAAGGACAACCTGGTGCCCCCTATGTCGGGATGCGACAACTGGCACAAGAGGATAGAGGATGAAATGGGAAACACCTGCAAAAGAGGGGTTTTAGGCCAGGTTATATGGTGTGGACATTTCATGGCGAGTCTACCCAATGTACCAGAGCTGAGGTGCTTCGTCGTCACCGACGAGCATGGTACCGGGATGGAAGACACGGTGCAAAACTTTGATGATGCTCGGGACTCGGACGATCAGATGGAGTAATCTGCAAAGGCCTTCAATGAAATGTTGGAGTGTTCAAAACATCCTCTCCACGAGCACACTGAGCTTTGTCAGCTGGATGCCATCTCACAAATAATGGCTCTGAAGGCTCAATTTAACTTGGGCAGAGAATGCTATGACGCGATGATGATAGTATTTGGACGTTTTCTACCCAAAGGCCATGTACTACCTGCAAACATGTACCAGTCAGACAAAATACTCCGTGCTCTTAAGATGCCCTATGAGAAGATACATGCCGGTGAGAAAGGATGTGCCATATTTAGGCTTCAGTATGCGGACTTGAACTATTGTCCCATTTGCAAGTCATCCAGGTATGTTGTGGTAGACAACGGTATGGGTGAGAAGACGTAGACCAAAATCCCCGTTAATGTTCTTTGGTACATGCTAATCGTACCAAGACTTCAACGTCTTTTCATGGTTGAAGAGACGGCTAGACAGATGACATGGCACAAAACGGGCAAAAGAACCCAATTAGATGCAGATGGGAAGCTGATGATGGTGCACACATCGGATGGTGAAGCGTGGAAGCGGTTCGATGCATTACATGCGGCAAAAGCGGCAGAACCAAGGCATCCGCGAGTCACCATCAGCACGGATGGGTTCAATGTGTTTGGTCCGACCACAACCCAATACAGTTGTTGGCCCGTATTTTTCATTCCACTAAATCCCCCCGGACAGATTATGCAAAGAAAGAACATTTTCCTGGCGTTGATAATTGCAGGGCCCAACTATTCAGGGAAGAATATGAATGTGTACATGCAGCCGGTTAAGGACGAATTGCAAGAAGCTTGGGATAATGGGTTCAAGACATACGACACCTTCAGCAAACAGAACTTCGTAATGTGTGTCCGGTACATGTACTCTACACATGACTTGCTGGTGTATGCGCTATTCGTTGGCTGGTGTGTGCATGGAAGGTTCCCGTGCCCCACATGCAAGGGATGTCATGGTAATATCTCGACAGATGCCAGGGGGTGGGTTATCATGGTTGGGGCCATGAGATCGTCATTGGGTCCTGGAAGCGGGAGTGGGCACAAGCTCGGACGGACACGAGATCTATCCAGGTTTAGGGCTTGATACGTCTCCAATGTATCTATAATTTATGAAGTATTCATGCCATTATATTATGATTCTTGGATGTTTTACAATCATTTTATAGCAACTTTATATCATTTTTTAGGACTAACCTATTGACCCAGTGCCCAGTGCCCAGTGCCAGTTGTTGTTTTTGCTTGTTTTTTACATCGCAGGAAATCAATATCAAATGGAGTCCAACCACCGTGAAACTTCTTGTGGATTTTTTTATGGACCAGAAGACATCCAGTGGGCCAAGGAAGCACCCGGGAGGTGCCTTGAGGGGGGGGGGAAGCACCCACCAGGGCGCGCCTGGGGGCCCAGGCCTCCCAGGTGGGTTGTGCAAACCTCGGGTGCCCCCTGAACCGCCTCTTTGCCTTATATATTCCCAAATATTCCAAAACCCTTCGGGCTAGCCCTAGATCAGAAGTTCCACCACTGCAAGGCCTCTGTATCCACGAGATCCAATCTAGACCCCGTTCCGGCACCCTGCCGAAGGGGGAAATCATCACCGGTGGCCATCTTCATCATCCCGGCGGCCACCACAATGAGAGGGAGTAGTCGACTCTCGGGGCTGAGGGTTTGTACTAGCAGCTATGTGTTTAATCTCTATCTCTCGTGTTCTTTAGATGTCATGATCTTGATGTATCGCAGGCTTTGTTAATATAGTCAGATCATATGGTGTGTCCCCCCTCTATCTTGTTGTGATGAATTGAGTTTTTCCCTTTGAGATTTCGTTGTTATCGGATTGAATACTTTTATGGATTTGAGAACACTTGATATATGTCTTGCAATTGAATACTCATGGTGATAATGGGGTATCGTTTTGATTCACTTGATATATGTTTTGGCACTCAACTCACGGATTCCCGAGGTGACATTGGGGTAATCTATGCATAGGGGTTGATGCACATTCTTGTTTTGTTTCTTCGGTAGAAATCTTGGGGCACTCTTTGAAGATCTTTGTGTTGGATTGAATATTATAAATCTGAATTTGCTTTGGTGTTATTTTAGTACGAACTCTAGGATAGGTCGAACGGAAAGAATAGCTTTGTGTTATTTTAGTACGAACTCTTGAATAGATCTAACAGAAAGAATAGCTTTGAGGTGGTTTCGCACCCTACAAACAATTCCGTCTTATGTTTTCCGCTAGATAGGAACTTTGGTGTGATTCTTCATCGCACTTTGAGGGATAGTTTTCTGATCCAACTATGTTAGCATTGTTGAGATTGCACTAGTGAAAGAATGCACCCTAGGTCTCATTTTAAAGCATTGCAATACCGTTTGTGCTCCGTTTCATCAATTGCTACCTTGCTTTTATTTATTTATTCAGATTATAAAAATATATTTCTACCATCCATATTACACTTTTATCACCATCTCTTCGCCGAACTAGTGCACCTATTCAATTTGACATTGTATTGGGTATGTTGGGGACACAATATATTTCTTGTATTTGGTTGCAGGATCGTTTGAGAGAGACTATCTTCATCCTACGCCTCCCACGGATTGATAAACCTTAGGTCATCCACTTGAGGGAAAATTGGTACTGTCCTACAAAACTCTGCACTTGGAGGCCCAACACATGTCTACAAGAATAAAGTTGCATAGTAGACATCAAGCTCTTTTCTGGCGCCACTGCTGGGGAGGTTAGGTAAGCGGCACTCACATCCCGTCAACGAAGCTCTTTTCTGGCGCCATTACCGCGGAGGTGAGTGCTTGAAGGTATATCTTTAGATCTTGCAATCGAATCTTTTAGTTTCTTGTTTATCACTAGTTTGGTGCATTAAAGAAAACTATAAAAAATGTAATTGAGGTTGCATCATATTATTGATCATCTTTACAATGTCTTTCTTTAAAATCATGGTTCAAAAAATTGTGCTCAATTGTTAGAAGAAGTCAATAAAATGTTCGGCACAAAATATTTGAATGATGAGCATGATTGCAATACTGTTGGTATGAACTCTTCGAATATCCATGATGCTAACGATATGCAAAGCCATAAGCTTGGGGATGCTATGTTTGATGAAGATGGTATTTTTGGTCCCCCAAGTTTTATTGTGAAAATTTGTTATAATGGTAGCATGCCTCCTATTTATGATGATTATAATGATGAAAGTGGATTCAGAGAGGTCATGACTTTATTTAATGATGAATCGACCATTTTGGATGAGGCTTCAATAGACTATGAGAACAAGGTCGCTATCTATGATGACTATGGTGATGACATGTATGCTATATTGAATAATTATACCCATGAAACTTGTCATCATGATTTTAATTTTCAATCTCTTGATAGTTATTTTGTTGAGTTTGCTCCCACCACTATTCATGAGAATAATTTTGCTTATGTGGAGAGTAAAAAAATTGCTATGCTTATGTGTCATGAAAATAATGCTTTATGTGATGGTTATATTGTTGAATTTCTTCATGATGCTACTGAAAATTATTATGAGAGAGGAACATATGCTTTTACATATATCAATAATATCAAGTTTCCTCTCTATGTGTTAAAAGTTTTGAAGTTATGCTTGTTTTGCCTTCCTATGCTAGTTGATTCTTGTTCCCATGAATTATCTGCTCACAAAATCCCTATGCATAGGAAGTGGGTTAGGCTTAAATGTGCTTTCCATGTGATTCATGATGCTCTTTTTCATGTTTCAACCTTTATCTTTTATGCGAGCATCATTGAAATCATCATGCCTAGCTAAAAGACATTAAAGAAAAGCGCTTGTTGGGAGACAACCCAACACTTTTATCTACTGTTTTTGTGTGTTCACATGATTATGCTACTGTAGTAATCACGTCTTATTGTTTTTTTTCAATAAAGTGCCAAGTAAAGCCTTTGGGATCATGTTGGGTGATAGTTGATTTGTTCTTGCTGAAAAACACAAACTCTTGCGCTCATGAAAATAACTCTCATTTTTAACAGAAGAGTGATTTTAATTTGATTATTTTTTAATAAGATTAATATACACATTGCTCACGTGGTCCAATTTGTTTCGTAATTTTTGGAGTAGCAGAAGTATGGTTTGAGTACAGATTACTACAGACTATTCTGTTTTTGACAGATTCTGTTTTCAATGCATAGTTTGCTTGTTTCCTTGTTTCTATGGCTTATATTGCTCAATATAAATTGTAGAAATGATATGGTACAGTAGGCATTGTGTGTAAACAATTATGAATCTTGTCTTTGACAGCACCAAAAGTGAAATGGTTTGCTCTTTATCATACTAACCCAACACTTTTATCATACAAGGTTCCATTAAGTTTTGTGTGATTGAAGTTTTCAAGTTTTGGGTGAGATGTCGATATGAGTAGAATAAGGAGTGTCAATAACCTAAGCTTGGGGATTCCCAAGTCACCCCCAAGGTAATATTAAATGAACATCCAAGCAACTAAGCTTGGGGATACCCCGGAAGGCATCCCCTCTTTTGTCTCCAACATTATCGGTAACCTCACTTGGAGCTATGTTTTCATTCGTCACATGATATGTGTTTTGCTTGGAGCATCAATTTATTTTGTTAGGATTTGCTTGATCTTATTTATAATAATGTTTTGCATATTTTATTTCAATAGAAGTGGCAATGCTAGCCTTTGCCATGCTTATTTTGCAAGTTTACATGTTGCTGTTTCAAAACAGAAAGTTTATCGCTGTTGCAAAAATTCCCTAGAAAAGTCAGAATGTGATAAAATGCTGAAACATTTTGCAAAATAAGATCTGATAAGTTTTCTAAAGTATGGTAATTTTTTCAGAATTTTTGGGTTTAGGAAAGTATGATGAATCTTGCATTCTTTACAGACTATACTGTTTTGGCAGATTGTTGTTATGGTTGCATTGTTTGCATATGTTTGCTTGTTTGATGATTCTATTTGAGGATAGGACTATTAAATATGCAGAGGCATTTAGTATGCAATGTTGAATAATAATTTTAGTGATTTTCTACAGTAGAGAATGATAAGGTTATTGCATTGGTTTATACTAACTTATCTCACGAGTTCTTGTTGAGTTTTGTGTGGATGAAGTTTTTGAGATTTACGAAACCGTGATATGAGAGGAATTAAGGAGATACAAAAGCTCAAGCTTGGGCATCCCAAATTTATATTTCAATAAGTCTCAAGCATCTAAGCTTGGGGATGCCCTGGTAGGCATCCCACCTCTCTTCTTCAACAATTATCGGTTAATATCGGTTGAGCCTAAGTTTTTGCTTCTTCACATGATGTGTGCTATCCTTGGAATGTCATTTTGTTTTGTTTTGATTGATGTTTTAATAAAATAATTAGATCTTAAAGTTTTAAATAAAATAGAGTCATCAAATCGCTACCATTTACATAACTACTCGCTTGAACTTCACTTATATCTTTTTGGAGTAGCTTGTCATTTAATCTTGTGCTTCACTTATATCCTATGAGTAAATTGTCGAATGAATTGAATATCATGAAGTTGAAATTACGTGTTCATATCATGCCTAGTAATTGCTTCACATTGGGTTTAGAAAGTGAAAGCTTTTGAAGCTTGACAATCACAATATCGGTCATACAAGCAATTCATGAATAATTAGTATAAGGAAGAGAAATTTCACATGCAAATACACTGTCTTGGAAATCTTTTGTGATCGTGAGCCCCCATCAAAATATTGTATGCCAAAATTATTGACGTTGGACAAGGAAGACAATGTAACAATTTATGTTTGTTCATATTCACATAGAAGTTATATTGTCATAGATCCTTCAACATGTGATGCTTGCCCCCTATCTTTGCTAGCCAAAAATTCCGCACCAAGTAGAGATACTACTTGTGCATCCAAAAACCCTTAAAACCAAATCTTATTTTTGAGAGTACACCATACCTACCTAAGGATTGAGTAAGATCCTTCAAGTAAGTTGTCATCGGTGCAATAAGGCAATAAAAATTGCTTCTAAAAGTGTTAGATCATTTAGTGTAAGAGAAAATTGAGCGTTGTACGAACTTGTGATGGCGAAGAATAAAAGCGACAAACTGCATAATAAAGGTTGTTATCACAAGGGGCAATATGACGTGACATTCTTTTGCACTAAGGGGTTGAGCATACAAACAAATAAGCGCATGTCAACCTCTGCTTCCCTCTGCGAAGGGCCCATCTTTTACTTTTCAGTATTTACTTTTATGCAAAGAGTCAAAGTTTTTCTCTCTATTCCTTTTTATTTTTCTCCTTTGGCAAGCATCATGTTGTGAGGAAAGATATAGGCACATATATCCAGTTGGATATGGGTAGCATGAGTTATTGTTGTTGACATCACCCTTGAGGTCAATAGATTGGGAGGCAAAATAATAAGCCCCTATCTTTCTATGTGTCTGGTTGAAACGTTTTGCTCATGTGTATGTGGTGAATGTTAGCAATCATACAACACAATATGATGGTTGAGTATGTGGAGCTCTTACTTAGACTCTGTTGAATAAGTTGAATTGCAATTGCTTGGTGAGTGCGAACATAGGTTGTTGAGTTTCAAGAGAATTCATTGTTTGGACCTTAACATGTGAATTGGTTGCTACTATAACATGAGAAGTCTTATAAGAAAGAATTGTTGTTATGATGCTAGGAAAAGTGATTGAAATTATCATTGATCAAACTTGTGCACATTGCTAGCATTCACACTTCATAAATTATTTCTTTTATCATTTGCCTACTCGAGGACGAGTAGGAATTAAGCTTGGGGATGCTGATACGTCCGTATCTATAATTTATGAAGTATTCATGCCATTATATTATCATTCTTGGATGTTTTACAATCATTTTATAGCAACTTTATATCATTTTTTGGGACTAACCTATTGACCCAGTGCCCAGTGCTAGTTGCTGTTTTTTGCTTGTTTTTTACATCGCAGGAAATCAATATCAAATGGAGTCCAAACACCGCGAAACTTCTTGTGGATTTTTTATGGACCACAAGACATCTAGTGGGCCAAGGAAGCACCTGGGGGGTGCCTCGAGGGGGGCAACACCCACCAGGGTGTGCCTGGGGGACCAGGTGAGCCCAGGTGGGTTGTGCCCACCTCGGGTGCCCCCTGAACCGCCTCTTCACCCTATAAATGCCCAAATATTCCAAAACCCTTCGGGGTAGCCCTAGATTAGAAGTTCCGCCGCTGCAAGGCCTCTATATCCATGAGATCCAATCTAGACCCCGTTCCGGCACCGTGGCGGAGGGGGAAATCATCACCAGGATGGCCATCTTCATCATCCCGGCGGCCACCGTGATGAGGAGGGAGTAGTCCACCCTCGGGGATGAGGGTTTGTACTAGTAGCTATGTGTTTAATCTCTCTCTCTCTCTCTCTCTCGTGTTCTTGAGATGTCACGATCTTGATATATCACGGGCTTTGTTAATATAGTCGGATCATATGATGATTTCCCCTCTCTATCTTGTTGTGATGAATTGAGTTTTTCCCTTTGAGATTTCGTTGTTATAGGATTGAATCCTTTTATGGATTTGAGAACACTTGATATATGTCTTGCAATTGAATACTCGTGGTGACAATGGGGTATCGTATTGATTCACTTGATATATGTTTTGGCACTTAACTCATGAATTCCCGAGGTGACATTGGGGTAATCTATGCATAGGGGTTGATGCATGTTCTTGTCTTTGTTTCTCCGATAGAAATCTTGGGACACTCTTTGAAGTTCGTTGTGTTGGATTGAATATTATAAATCTGAATTTGCTTTGGTGTTATTTTAGTACAAACTCTAGGATAGATCAAACGGAAAGAATACTTTGTGTTATTTTAGTACGAACTCTTGAATAGATTGAACAGAATGAATAGCTTTCAGGTGGTTTCGTACCCTACAAACAACTCGGTATTATGTTTTCCGCTAGATAGGAACTTTGGAGTGATTCTTCATCGCACTTTGAGGGATAGTTATATGATCCAACTATGTTAGCATTGTTGAGAGATTGCACTAGTGAAAGTATGTACCCTGGGCCTCAGTTTCAAGCATTGCAATACCGTTTGTGCTCCGTTTTATCTATTGCTACCTTGCTGTTTTTATTTATCAGATTATAAAAATATATTTCTACCATCCATATTACGCTTTTATCACGACCTCTTTGCCGAACTAGTGCACCTAACAATTTTCCATTGTATTGGGTGTGTTGGGGACACAAGAGATTTCTTGTATTTGGTTGCAGGTTTGTTTGAGAGAGACTATCTTCATCCTACGCCTCCCATGGATTGATAAACCTTAGGTCATATACTTGAGGGAATATTGCTACTGTCCTACAAAACCCTGCTCTTGGAGGCCCAACACGTGTCTACAAGAATAAAGTTGCATAGTAGACATCAGGGCTCTCCTAAGACATGAAACCCCTACTCCTGCTTTGCCGGGTCTCTGCATGATCACTATATCACAGGGTGTACAATGGTGCTCCTGGAGCTGTTCGGCTAGAGGACGAAGAAGGGCAAGGCTAGCTCTCTTCTCCCCTAGCTGTGGTGTGTGGAATGGAATGGATGGAACTGAAGTGGAACCCTTTGCATGGGTGTGGCCCGGGGGGTTTTATAGGCTACCCCCCAGAGGTACAATGGTAATCCGGCCGGGTGGTAGGCACCGGCTGTCAGCGTCTATGGAAGCCGCGTTCTCTGCCGGCTGCTGGGGCCCACCTCTGGTGGGCCCTGCTGGCTGCCGAGGAACTGACAGACAGGTGGGACTGCCGCCTGCGGGTCCCCTTGATGGCTCTTCACTGTTGCGCCGTCCGTGCTGACAGAGGCCGTGTTTGGTGCGCCATGGCTACAGTGCCGCGCTGGGCGGGTTGGCAGCTGCCTGGCGGTGCTTACTATAGCCATACGACCGCGATACGGGGAGGCATGGCACACTGTGGCCATGCCCCAGCTTGTCTCTTTGTCGGGCTCGGACTCCTAGGGAGGGGACGGGCCACCTGCTAGGAGCCGGCCCATACCCTCGTCGCCTTCTAGGCGCGACGCCTTCTCGGAGGTCCGCCGTCTTCTAGGAGGCGGCCTTCTGGTTCCAACCGTCTTCTTGGGGCCCGCCGTCTTCTAGGAGGCGGCCCTCTGGTTCCAGCCGACCTTGCGACCAGTCGGACTGAGGGGCTTGGCCAGCCCCGCCGTCTTGAAATATGGTTAACTGTTGATGAGGCTACCTGGGGTCTATCCCCCCGATAGTAGTCCCTGAAGCTGGTGAGGTTCTACGGCTTCAGCAGTCGGAGGGCCTCAGCAGTTTCCCCTTCGTGAGATTCTCCGCCTTTTGTTCCATCTGGATGGGAGGAGCCGGGTGCTAGGAGCCGACCGTGGATGCGACCGTCTGGTGGAATTCGAATCGACAAGGAGGGAGTTGAGGAGGCACCGCCCGCCACAGGCGCACCACGCGGCGCCCGCAGGCTGGGCTAGCCTGCCTGCCCACGCTCGCGATGGGATGTCACTGCAGGACAGGGCCTGCCACTATAGGGATCCGCTGTGGCCGAGGCGGGCGGTTGCCCTTCTGTGGTGCACTTATTGCGCCATAACCGCATGGAATACGCGGGGGCGTGCGGGGCGTGGGGCGCAGTTAATCCCATGTCGCCTCGGCTTCGCCGAGCTGGCTATAAAGAGGGGGAGGAGGAGGAGGGGCGGCAGAATGCACGCACGCCCCTTCCCCACTCTCTCTTCTCCCTTCGATGTTGCTGCCGTTGCGCTACTCCGCCACTGCCGAAGCACTACCGTGGTAACCGCTCCTTCATCGCAGTCGCCTCGCCACGGTCGCCGCTCCGCCGAAGCAGCCACTCCGGCGCAGCTGCGGCAGCGGCTCTGCTGCCTTGCATCGTCGCCGCGTCATCCATCGTCTTCTTCACCGTCGCCGCGTCGCTCGTTGACCTCATCGCTGAGCTCCTCCTTGCCGTCCGCGCACCATGGAGAAGAGCGGTTGGCTGGGGTCCAACATCCACGATGACCACATCGACTTCCTGCGTATGACACGGAGGCTTCGTCGCTCCGACAATGTGGGCGTGTGCATTCCCCCCGAGCTGGAGATCTCGCCGCGGCCGGAGCCCGGTGAGTACGACCTCTTCCGTGCGCACTTCCTCTGCGGTATTGCACTCCCGGCTAGCGGCTTCTTCCGGGAGTTCCTCCACTTCTACCGGCTGCAACCGCACCACCTCACCCCCCACACAGTGGTGTGCCTCTCCTCCTTCGTTACCCTCTGTGAGGGATACCTTGGTGTCTTGCTGATGATCCAGCTCTAGGGTAGGTTCTTCTACCTCAAGTTGGGTACGTCGGCGAAAAAGGAGCCGGCCCTGTGTGGGGCGTGCGTGGCCGTGAGGCGCTCAGGAGGCGGCACATGCTTCCTGTCGATTCCTCTACACGAGTCGGACAAGCTTTGGCAGAAATCATACTTCTATGTCTGGAACCTCCGCAGCGTCGACTACATCAACCTGCCGGCCTATGTGCCTGGGCCACCTGCTGGGCCACATGAAAACTGGCAACAGTAGCTGCCCAAGTGCCTGCCGACCCATATTCTCAGCGTCGTCGTCCGACTGGATGAGATGACAAGCCGGGAGGGGCTCAAGCCGGCCGACCTGCTAGCCGGCTTTATCATGTGCCGCGTATCACCGCTTCATCTTTGGCTGCACCTCATCAGCCAGATGAGCGGCCACTAGGATCCGTGCCGGATGTCCACCAAGGAGATGACGAGGGTGGAGGTGGCCCGCCATGTCAACGACTTCTCCAAGTGCAAGCTCAGCGAGGAGGAGTGGCATATCGGAAAGGATCCTTACAGTCGGGCCAACCCGCCTCCAGCGGTAAGTACAAGGTCCGGCTGCTTCACTTGCAATGTTCTTTGTTTCTCCGACTTGACCAGTCGGCGTTTGCGGCAGCGCTTCCCAGGCCAAGGCACGCTGACTCGTAGCCACGAGTGGATGTCGGACCACGAGGATAGCGATGTCGAGGATCCTGAGCTGGGGGCGGCCGCCATGGAGGAAGGCAGCAAGGAGGAGGTCACCGGATGAGGCGGCGGAGGTGCAGGCGGCACCGAAAAGGATGGCTCCACAGGAGGCGATGGGGGAGGAATCGGCGATGTCTGTGCTTGGCCGGACAACGACGAGGACGACGAGGAGCGGCGTCCGCCTAAGGGAGGCGCGGGAACAGGAGTCGGACCTTCTATGCCGCGGTCGGCTGCTGCACCCGGCGGGCAGAAGCACCGAATTACAGGGAGGTACGACAGCCACCCAGCCAAGAAGGCCAAGCAGGCGGATGCCACTAGTCGGACTCCACTAGGCAGCACGAGGCCCAGAAGGTGGCCGCCGCTCGGAAGGTGCCCAAGCCCAGGCCTTTCACGTTCGGGTGAGCGCACTTGCCGCTCTGACTTCATGTTTTCCTTCTTTCTTGGTGTGTTTCCTTATCTTTGCTCTCTTGCTGAGCAGGGCAGCCATCGCCACCACGCGGGCTTCATCCACCTTGCTGATGGACCCAGTGGATGGCTCCGCGGATTCTCGGCATCCGGATCTGGCTCCTGCCCTTTGGGAGGCGCAGGACTGGAACGCGCAGGAGGCGCACGAGGCACAGCAGGCCGTGGAGAAGGCACGGGCCGATGCCCAGGCGTAGGAGGTGGCGCAGGTGGAGGCATGGGCCGCGGCGGAAGTGGAGTCAGAGGCGGCGGCGAAGGCACAGGTGGAGGCCAACTCCGGGGTATGGCGGATCCAGCTGGTGGCGAGGTCCTAGAGACCGTCACTGTTGAACAGCCGGAGGTGGAGATGACAGAGAACCGGACACCGTCTAGGGCGGCCAGGGCCGATTAGTCGGTGCCGGAGCCTGTGGTCCCCAACACCGTCATGCAGGCGGCGGAGGAGACCCAGCGCACGCTAGATGCCGGCGGACGAGGAGGCGGCGACCCGGCCAGCCGGAGGCACCACCAGCCGGCGCTGGGCAGGCGGTGAGCCAGACCTTAGTGGCACGCACTACTGCGCGCAGGCGCGCGACGCGGGCAACATTGGAGCCAAGACAGCATGTGGAAGCCGCTTCCTCGAGCTCGTGTGGGACCAGCGCTAGGGCCACGAGTGCCGCTTCCTGAGGTTGGGTAGCAGGAGCAGGCCCCGCCGCCCTGAATTTGGCAGTGCGGGATATCAAGGACTTGTTCCTTGACCAGAATCCCATCCTTTTGAAGGCAAGGGAAGAGATGCTGGCAACGCGGGCAGCCGTCCAGGTACGCGCACCTCGCCTTTGTTATATTTTTTTGTCTTGTAATCTTCCAAGGAGGCGCACCAGTGCACCCACTGGGTGTAGCCCCCGAATTCCGAGACGGCTGCTGAGCAGGCGGGTTGGAACTCCAAGGTGTTCTTTTGTTTGAAATGCTCGCTGTTGTTGCAGGACTACCACAACATGCGGGTGGCCGCATACAACACGCAAAAACAGATGCTCGCCACCCAGACTGCTAAGCTGGCTCAGAGCCGAAGTAAGTAAGCTAGCTTCCAGTGGGGGCGTGCCAGAGCACCCACTGGGTGTAGCCCCCAAGATTCGGGCCGACTGCTAAGCAGTCGGACCGGATCTTCTCTGGTAGGCTTGTTTTCCTTTTTATCGAAGTAGATGGTGACGCCGCTTGCTTGATTTTCTTTTTGCAGCGGCTGCCTCCCAGCTGAGGGAGCGTGTGGCCGAGCTCGAGGGCCAATTCCAGGTTGTGGGGCAGGAGCGCGACTAGGCGGCCTCCGCACGCGACCGGCTGGAGAAGGAGCTAGCGGACCAGGCCGTGCGGCACACGGAGTAGGTCCGGCAGCTGAAGGCGGACGAGGCGGAGCTCAGGGCCGAGTTCGAAACTTAGCGCGCAGACTTGGCAGAGAGGGAGAAGCTCCTCGATGGCGGCTACTCCGTGATTGAGGACATGCTCAACGGTATGATCCTTTCCTTTTGTTCCGACCGCTCGCCACCGGTTACTGCCGGAGGCCGTCTTCTAACACCTTTGTCTTATCATGGGCAGAGTTCCTCCCGGGCCACTCCGTTGCCGTCTGCATGGCCATCGAGGCTCAGTGCGAGGAGAGCTGGCGCGAGGGCAAGGAGATTGCGCAGGACCGGCCTCGGATCATGGGCGAACAACTCGTTGCCTTCTGAATGTGCCTCGAGCTGACGCACCGCCTGCTCCACCGGCTTCAGTGCGCCGGTTCACAGGTCTTGGAGGGCTTGTGTCGAGGCGGCCCGATTCCGTGGACTCCCAGTCGGACAGTCGACTGGCTGGAGGTGACGATCAACCGGCTCGAAGGCTGGAAGAGCTCCGCGGTGCGAGCTAGGTCCAACAAGGCGCTAGAATTCATCAAGGCCTGGTACCCTGGCGTGCGCCTAGCGCAGCTGGCTACCTTCCGCCAGGAGGCACTGCCGGAGCTGGCGGCAAAGCGCGAGAACTTCGCCATCCGGGCTACGGCTCTCGCCGACTATGCCGGTGTTGACGTCTTCTTCCCAGAGCGGGCAGATGACGGTGCCGTTGTTCCTCCGTCCTTGTTTCGTCTGAACCCGTCAGACGGGGAGAACTCGGCGGAGGAGATCGCCTCCACCAACGAAGGCGACGAGGACGTCGAGGATGAGGAGGGCAGCTATGTCGCTCCAGACGGCGAAGCGGCCAGCCGGACTCGGCCCGACCAAGCGCTGACTAGCGACCTGTCGGAGACCACGTCAACCGCCACTGACAGCCTGACCGAGACCCAACAGCTGGAAGCCCCGCCGACCGGAACTATGCCTGCCGCCAACCAGTCCGCGCAGCCTGAGGAGCCGTCCACCTAGATGGCCTGTTTGTCTTTTTTTCAAGTTTTTCTGTCTTCGTGTTTGAAAACAATGTTAGTTATGCATAGTTCCACGCACTGGGGGGTGCATTTTTAAACTTGATGAATGATGGCCTTGGGCCCTTTTGCATCGTATAAAGTTTAAATCCCCACATTGTTGCATGTGTTGCGGGGTTCTAGCTTGAGTTCGCTTTTCTCTCTTTGACTTTTTTGTTTGTCGCCTTCCTCTGGCCGCCTCCCTGCCAATCGAACAGCTGCGCCGTGGTCTGTGGCTGGGTCAGGGGCTTGGTCGTTCGGAACAGGCAAGTTACTTCAGCCGCTTAGAGCTTATCTTAGTCGAGTGAGAAGCCGGCCTGCCAGCTGCTGAGCAGCCAGGCGAGGGAGGCGAGGGGCCGGCTTGGCCATAGTCGGTGTTTTCCTTTGTCGTCTTTCGTGTGGACAGTGTTTCCAACCTTTGGTTCTTGCCAGTCGGACATCTGCGCTGCGAGCTGTGACTTGGAGCGAAGAGACGGCTTTGGCATCGGCACACTACTAGTCGGCTCCGGCTGGTGCAAACATAGGCCAAGGCGGCGAGCCCCCGGGCCGGCTAGCTGGACCCAGGCGGGGCAAAAATATAAAAAACTCAAATCATGGCATAAGCTTATTGATAAAAAGGTAGCACCAGAGTGCATCTCTGGGGACCTAAGGTCTTTACTTAATACAGAAGTTTGCATGGTACATATGCTCGCATTTAACTATAAAATGGGCGGAGCAGGTTTGCGTTCCATGGACGCTCCATCTCTTCGCCGGCTGTGCTTCGCTTGCGTACCCTGGGCTTTGGGGCGTCGATGAGGTAGTACGAGTCGTTGCCGAGCGCCTTGATGATGATGAAGGGGCCTTCCCAAGGAGCTGCGAGCTTGTGCTGGCTGGCTGATCGCTGGATTAGGAGGAGCACAAGATCGCCTTCGCGGAATGTACGCGGATTGACCTTCTTATTATGGTAGCAGCGCATGCTCTGCTGGTAGATGGTGGACCGGCGGCACTCTAGCAGCCAGGCCTCTTCCAGCAGGTCGACGCCATCTTCTCGCGCCTCCTTTGCTTCCGCCTCTGTGTACATGGTGACGCGAGGCGAGTCGAACTTGATATCCATGGGGATGATAGCCTCGGCACTATACACGAGGAAGAAGGGTGTAAAGCCGGTAGATCTATTGGGCGTGGTCCGAAGACTCCATAGGACGTCCGGCAGCTCATCGATCCAGCACTCAGCTGATTGCTCTAGTGGCTCGATCAGGCGAGGCTTGATGCCGGACAGGATGAGGCCGTTTGCTCGCTCCACCTGGCCATTTTACTGCGGATGGGCAACAGACGCTAGGTCCAGTCGGATACCCTGGTTTGTGCAGAAACATGCCAAGGCGCCTTTGGCAAAGTTGGTGCCGTTGTCAGTGATGATGCTGTGTGGAACGCCGTATCGGATAGTGATGTCAGCGATGAACGTGACGACTGTCGAACCGTTCAGCTTCTTGATTGGCTTGGCTTCTGTCCACTTGGTGAATTTGTCCATGGTGACCAGCATATGAGTCATACCGCCACATGCTGTCTTGAATGGGCCCACCATGTCCAAACTCCACATGGCAAACATCCAGGTGATGGGAATGGTCTTGAGGACAGAAGCCGGCTGGTGTTGCTTGGTGCTCAACTTTTGGCACCCTTTGCACTTCTTGACCAACTCTTTGGCATCGTGCAAAGCAGTCAGCCAAAAGAAACCATTGCGGAAAGATTTTGCTATGAGGCCTCTAGAAGCGGCATGGTGCCCACATTCGCCCTGGTGAATGTCTTTGAGGATCTCCATGCCCTTCTCCAGCTCCACGCAGCATTGATAAACGCCGATCACGCTTCGCCTGGTGAGCTCTCTATTGACGATGGTGTAGGCGCCTGCTCGGCGCTGGACCTGTCGGGCTAGCACTTCGTCTGCTGGTAGCACGCGGCTTACTAGATAGTCGCAGATGGGCTGCGCCCAAGATGGGGCCGCCACCACTGTGAAGACAGCAACTGGCACGAGGGTGGCGGGTTGGAAGGCGGCGGGCTGGGGCCGGCCGCTCCTGGTGGTGCCGATGAAGTCCCCGGGCCGATTGCTATAGTCCCTGGGCCGCCTACTGGAATTCCTGGGCAGGGTGCTAGTGGGGCAGCCCCCGGGCCGCCTGCTGAAGTCCCCGGGCCGACTGCTGAAGTCCCCGAGCCGGATCCGACTGCACCGGGGTCAGCCGACACGACGATGGAGTCGGACTCCGACGAGGGCTTGATAGACGGCTTGCGCAGACACTCGAGCGAGACGCCAGCTGGTATGGCTTGCCGGGTGGAGCCAATACGGGCGAGGGCGTCCGCAGCGTTGTTCCAGGCTCGTGGCACATGGAGGAACTCGCACCTGTCAAAGTGCCCCTCATCTGCTGGACGGGGAAGTGGTAGCTTGCCATGTTGTCATCCTTGGCATCCCAGTCGCCAGACGACTGCTGGACCACCAAGTCCGAGTCACCGTAGCAGAGGATGCGGCGGATGCGAATCTCCATGGCCAGTCGAAGCCCAAAGATGAGGGCCTCATACTCAGCTATGTTGTTGGAGGCGGCGAAGTGGATCTGCAGTGTGTACTTCAACTTGTCGCCTTTTGGAGAGGTGATGATGATGCCGGCTCCTGGACTGGTGGGCATCTTTGAGCCATCGAAGTGCATCCACCAATGCATGGAATCCGGCGCTGGCGGCAGGTACTGGGACTCGGCCCAGTCGACTAGGAAGTCGGCCAGCGCTTGAGACTTGATGGCGGTGCAGGGCTGGTAGTGGGTGGTGTGGGGAGCTCGCTCAATGGCCCACTTGGCCACCCGGCCAGAAGCATCTCTGTTACCCATGATCTCGGCAAGGGGGGCGGTGCAGACGACCATGATGGAGTGCTCTTGGAAATACTACTTCAGCTTCTTCGCAGAAAAGTACACGCCGTAGCACATCTTCTGGTAGTGGGGGTAGTTCTGCTTGGAGGCGGACAAGACCTCGCTCACATAGTACACCGACAGCTGCACCTTGCCGGCTTCTGGGTGCTCGACCACGATCACCGTGCTGATGACTTGGTTGGTGGCAGCGATGTAGAGGAGCATAGGTTCCTTAGCAGCCGGAGCCGCCAAGATAGGCGGCATGGACATCATACGCTTGAGCTGAAGAAAGGCTTCGTCCGCCTGGTCGTTCCACTCGAAGCAAGTGGTTTTCTTCATGAGCTGGTACAGGGGGAGTGCCTTCTCGCCCATCCGACTGATGAAGCGGATGAGGGATGCTAGGCACCCGGTGAGCTTTTGGATGTCATGCAGCATGGTGGGTCTCTCCATCCGCTCGATGGAATTGATCTTCATGGTGTTGCACTCGATGCCGCATTCAAAGAAAAGGTAACCAAGGAGCTCGCCGGCTGGTACTCCGAAGACGCATTTCTCCGGGTTGAGCTTGATTTGAAAATGGCGCAGATTTTCAAAGGTCTCCTTGAGATCGTCCAGGAGGGTGCCGCGCTTCTCCATCTTCACCACAATGTCATGCACATAGACGTGGGTGTTGTGGCCGAGTTGCTTCAGCAAGCACTTCAGCATGCATCGTTGGAAGGTGGCACCGACATTCCTCAAGCCGAACGTCATGGTGATGTAGCAGAAGGCACAGAATGGTGTGATGAAGGCGGTCTTCAAGCGGTCGGCCGGATCTAGCTTGATCTGGTGGTAGCCAGAGTATGCGTCCAAGAAGGACAACAGCTCGCAGCCAGCCGTGGAGTCTATCACTTGGCCGAGTCGTGGCAGAGCAAACAGATCCTTGGGACAGGCTATGTTGAGGCTCGTGTAGTCGATACACATGCGCCACTTGTTATTCTTCTTCAAGATGAGGACTGGGTTGGCAAGCCAGTCCGGGTAGAACACTTCCATGATGAAGCTGGCTGCCAGAAGCTGGGCGACTTCTTCACCAACTATTCTTCTCTTCTCTTCTCTTCTGGTAGGTGGCGGAGGGGCTGCTTGACTGGCTTAGCATCTGGCCTCACATGCAGTTTGTGCTCGGCAAAATCCGTCGGAACACCCGACATGTCTTCGGGAGACCATGCAAAGATGTCTTGATTCTGTAGGAGGAAATCGACGAGCTCGCCTTCCTATTTGCTATCAAGGTTAGTCCCTACAACATCAAACCTCTCCGGGTGCGCCAGGTCAAAGGCGATCTTCTTGGTTTCCTTGGCCAGCTGGAAGGAGGACCCTGCCGCCGTCTCCTTGGGGTCAATCGGTACGGTCGGCTGCTCGCCGGCCATGGCTACCATCCAACCAAGGAGACGCTAATCTTGAGGGATGACGAGGGACTCGGACAGCCGGCTGCTGGCGGCGGCATACTCTAGCGACTTCCGGTAGTCATCGACAATAGTGATGATGCCCTTGGTACCCGGCATCTTGGCCTTCAGGTAGGCGTAGTGCAGGACCATCATGAATTTGGCCAGCGCAGGGCGGCCCAAGAGCACGTGGTAGGGGCTGTATAGGTCAACCACCTTGAACCAGATTGGCTCGTGGTGGAAGTGGTTGTTGTCGCCGAACAGGAAATCGATCTTGATCTTGACGATCGGAGAGCAGGAAAGGCTAGGAACTATACCGTGGAAGATAGTCCGGCTGGGCTGAAGATGCTTGGCCTTGATGCCCAACTGCTCCATGGTCTCGCGGTAGAGGATGTTGATTCTTCTGCAATCATCTATCAGAACTCAACCGAAGCGGCAAGTCCGCCTCTCCATGGAAAAGGTGGACTCCAACACCAAAGTTTACGCACCCGGCGACGACATCTCGACTGGGTGGTCTTTCTGGCTCCAGGTGATGGGCCCCTCGGACCAGTGCATGAAGGAGGGAACCTTTTAGCTGAGAGCATTCACCTCGCGGTGTTGCTGGCATCTTCTGTGCTTGTCATCGGCTTTTCTTGTGAAGACGACATAGGTGGCGTTCTCTTCGGGGAACTCATCTTGAAGCATGCCGGCAGCTTGGGCCGGTTGCTGAACAGCCGGAGCTACCTTGCCGATTGGTGGAGGAGGTGGCAGGACCTCACCCTTGGTAATCCGGGCAAGCCAATTGCACTTCCGGGTGGTTTGATTGTACAGTTTTGCTCCATTATGGAACTTGCACGGAGCATCGACGGATTGCTCAAAGGAGAAGGCAGGCTGCCAGGCACCCTTGCCGCCCCGCTGAAGCTTGGGGCCGGGCTTCCCGGCCTGCTGCTGATCCTCGACTGCTGCCACTTGCCGGCTATTAGAAGCTGGATGCTGGGCCTCGCGCTTGTTGTCGTTCGGCTGGCGCCGGTTGGTGTCACTTGCCAGTGTTTGGGAACCCGGCTGGACCACCTTGTCGGACGTGTCAACCCGGATCTCCGACTTCATGGAGGAGTCTGCCGTGGCATACTTGTTGGCCATGACCGGGACCTCGTCCAAGGTAGCCGGCTCGTCGCACTGAAGCTTGTGCTTGAGCAGGGTGCCATCTCTACACCCGGCGGTGAAGTACTTGATGGCCTGCACCTCATGGACCCCCTCGCAAGAGTTGCGCAACTCGACCCAGCGCGTGAGGTAGTCGTGCGTGGACTCTATTGGCCCCTGGATGCACATGGAGAGTTGGCGAGGCTTGGGGTGTCGGATTTCGGGTTCGGCAAACCCTTGAGAGGTTTGAACTCTGGGGTGCGTGCGGAGATCTCAACCTATCCAGTCTGCCGACCCGCTAATCTCACAACCTAATGCGTCGAGCTCGAAGGAGAAGAAAGACACGACAATTTACCTAGGTTCGAGCCACCTTGCGGTGTAAAACCCTACTCCTGCTTTCTGGTGGATTTGCCTCGAGGGGCTGCGGAAGAACTAGTACAGTGGAGAACAGCCTGTCGGGGGTTGGGTGCGACATATGCCAAAGGATGGCTTATCATGGTGGGGGCGAGTAGAACGTCGCCGGTGCCTAAAATGGGATGAGGCGAAGACATGCACGCCGGCGGATCTTACCCAGCTACAGGGCTCTCCGAGGAGATAACACCCCTACTGCTGCTCCGCGGGGTCTCCGCATGATCACTAAGGCAAAGTGAGTACAAGGTTGCTCCTAGAGCTGTTTCTAGAGGTAGGAGAGGGCAAGGCTAGCTCTTCCCCTCCTATGTGATCTGGCTAGTGCTAATGGGTTCGAACCCTTTGCATGGGTGCCCTGGGGGGTTTATATAGGCCTACCCCCAGGGGTACAATGGTAAAACCGGCTGGGCACGGGTCCCAGCCATCTGTCTCTCAGGCCGCCATCTCCTCCGCCGACTACTGGGGCCCACTGACTGGTGGGCCCCACCGACCAGCCTGGTACGGGGCCGACAGCTCTCGTCCGCCGCGGGCGGGTTTTGCCGGCTGCGGATTACTGTAGCCGTGCTTCTAATGACGCGGGCTTGGTCATGGGGTCATGGCAACAGTGCCGCCGCCTGACAGGCGATCACTATTGCCACTCCCCGTCGTGTCTGGTTAATGGCGTGCGGGGCCCGTGGGAGGGGCCAGCCGACTCCTGGGGGCCGACTCCCAACAGGTCCGTCTTCGTGGCGCTTTCGCCGTCTTCTGCACTCCCGCCGACCGGCGGGGCCCGCCGTCTCTGGGTCGTACAGACAGGCCATCGTGGGCATAGAGCCCCGCCCCCAGAGGCTGATGTCAGGGCTGGCATGGCAACAGTGCCACGCCGGATGGAGATCTTCGTCGGTACGGCGCACTGTGGCCATGCCTGCCCTCATCAAACGGGGTGGTTGGAGTTGCAGGCCGACTCCCTACAGCCGGCCTCTTCGGAAGTCGCCGACCTGGAGTCGGCGTGTCTTGGAGTCTCCTCTAGGACTCGGCTTGTCTTGGAGTCGCCTCTGGGACTCGGCTTGTCTTGGAGGCGCCTCTGGGACTCGAGGGGTGCAGCTTGCCCCGATGTCTTGAAAGGTTTTGGGACTCGGGTTAGCCTACCCGTGGCCCATTAATCCGACAGTAGTTCCCGAAGCTGGTGAGGCTCCGAGGGATATACGTCGTGGGGCCTCAACAGTTTCATTCATCTGGTGGCGGAATCTGGGCCTTGCTTGCCATCTTCCTTGTGGCCGACTATCTGGAGTCAGACTCGTAGAGGGCCGTCTTCCCCCCTAAGGAGTTTCAAAGTCGCGGCGGGAACCAGGCGGCGTGCCTGATACGCTTCCCCGCAGCCGCCCGTCGCGGACCCATCGCGTGGCGCCACGCGGCAGGGACAATCTGCCCACCCACGCGCGCGACGGGACAGGCCGGCAGGCGGGGCCCGCCACTACCACACCTCGGCACGCGAACGGATCCGTTGCGGCCTGAGCGGACGGTTGGGGTTCCCACGTTGTTACTGCGCGCAGTAACTTCGTGGGGTAAATCGTGGGGGGGCGTGGGGTCCCGCGTGCAGTTAATCCCACGCCCGCCTCATCGGCTTCTCAGCCCACGAGGCTATAAGTAGGCGGGGGGAACGGGACGGCGAAACACGCGCGCCCATTCCTCCCTACTCCCCCGCTTCCTCTTGCCTCTTCTTCTTCTTGCCATCGTCGCACCAAGCCGGGCCGCACCCGCAGCGATGAGTTCTCCTCCGCCGCCGCGGCTCCTGCCGTGCGCTCCGGCGTGTGGGACGGCTCTGCGGTGGACGATGACCTCATCGAGCACCTCCGCAGGACGCGCAGGCTCCCCGGCGCGAACCTGGTGCGAGCCCGCGTCGCGCCGGCAGGGGAAATAAGGCCGGCGCCGAACGAGGGTGATCGGGTCATATTCTGCTCGCACCTCATGCGCGGCCTGGGGCCCGGCGAGCGGCTTCTTCGCTCCTTCTTGGAGTTCAACGGGCTCCAGCCGCACCACCTCACTCGGAACACGGTGGTGCTGCTGGCCGCCTTCGCCACCCTGTGCGAGGGTTTTCTTGGCGTTCTCCCCACCACCGAGCTGTGGGGAGAGTTTTTCAATCCAAGCTCGGCACGCACGTCGCTGGCTTGCCGGCTCAATGCGGCGCCTTCATCGCTATGCGAAGGTCGACCGCCGACAATCCATTCCCCTCCATCGCGCTGGTTAAGTCGGTGAAGATGTGGCAGCGGTCATACTTCTACGTGAAGAACGTCGCCACGGAAGGCGACTGGGTCAACCTGCCGCCCTATGAAGCCGGCGCGCCAGCATGGAGGCTTCCCAGCTGGTCCCGCCGGGCTAAGACGCTGACTCCCGCAGGTGCCGCCGCCGTCGCGCGACTCCGAGTGCTAACGCAGTCGGAAGGCCTGGTCGGGGCCGACTTGCAGGCCGACTTCGTGGCGCGCCGAGTCCTCCCTCTCCAAGGCCTACCTCATCTGATTAGTCAAATGAGCGACCACTGAGACCCAAGTCGGATGTGCACCAGGGACATGCCCCACGCGGAGGTGGCAAATATTGTGAATCACATCGCGAACTGCGAGCTCGCGGAAGATTGGCAGTTCGGAAAGGAGCGGTACTCACGTGCCAACCCCCCGCCTGTGGTAAGTCATATCTTTTGTTCCTTTGTTTTTCTTCTGCAGCCGAATGCGACTTCTGATCCTCTTGGTTTCTTCGAGTCAGAACCCCCTCATCCAGCCTGCAGCCGGTGCCACGGGACCGCCCGGCGAGTTTGCTCCCGATCGGGCGGAGAGCGATGTTGATGATCCCAACTTGGGGGCAGCGGCAATGGAGGCCGACGCCGAAGGTGGAGGAGGAGGAGCGGAAGGAGGCTTCAGGCCCCCGGCGACCTTCGCCGACTGGCCAGACGATGACGCCGAAGGGGAAGTCGCCCCGCACCGCCAATCGAAAGCCGGCCATCCAGGAACGAGTTCCTCCGCCGGCTTGGCCGGTCAAGTCAGCGCGAAGAAGCGTCGGGCCGGGCCGAGTTCGATCGGAGGCCGGCCGAAGAAGTTCAAGGGGGCGGCCGCCGCGACCAAGCGGGAGGAGGCGGTAACGAAGGCCAACCGCTTCCGTAAGGGAAGTGAAGAAGCCGCCGCTAGTCTCCTTCGTCTTGTTTTCTTTTTGATGAATCTTTTCCGAGTCCTTTATATTCCATTTTTGCTTCAGGGCCCCCCTTTCCCTTGAGAGGGTCGCCGTCCCCTCCATCATGGGGTCGGCCGAGACGTCCGCCAATACACGGCGGATCGTCCCCGCCGCCGACCTTCGGGAGGCGACGGAGCAAAATGCGCAGGAGAAGCGTGACGAGGAGGAGGCCGACCGTCTGGAGAAGGCGGCGGCCTCCGCCCAGAAGAAACTGGAGGAGGCCGAAGCCGCCGTCGCAGCAAGACGGCGAGCTGAGGAGACCACGCACGGCCAGTCGGTGTTGCTCGTCATCCCGCTGAACTCCGCACTGCCGCCCCCGGAGTTCACGGGGCAGACTGGGGAGGCTGGCGGGGAGAACCCCATCATGGAGAAGGACGGCGGCGAAGCCTCCACGTCGGACACGGCCGCGCCGCCACCGCTGCCTCCACTGCCGTCCGGGAGTGCGCATGGCAAGCAGCCGGCAGGCCCGCCGGTGCCGCCGACTGAAGACGAGGCCGTGGCGAAGCTGCTCCTTCAAGTCGCCTCGCCAGCGCGCCGCCGTCTTGAGAAGGCGACCTCGGCGCCACGGCCCTTGGAGACCGGTGCCGCCAGCTTGGCCATCCCAGACACCGAGGCGACGAGCACCGCGCCCGTTGGGTGGGTGCGAGGAGGCGGCAACGGCCCACTGAACGAGGCGCTCCTGGGCGTCCAGGCGAAGCTGCAAGCTAAAGGTGACGCCATCCAGAGCTGCACCAAGGCGCATCTGGCGTCGCGAGCGGCTATCCGGGTATGCTTTCTTCTTTGACTTTGTTTTTTCTCGTTCTTCTCTGTGGGGGCGCGCCAGCGCACCCACTGGGTGTAGTCCCCGAGTTTCGGGCCGGCTGCTGAGCAGGTGGCCCGAAACTCCATCTGGCGAGTTCCCTATATTTATCTTGTCTCATTGTTTATCACAGGAGTATCACAACCTCCGCGTCATTGCCTTCAACCGCAACGTTGAGCAGTTGGGGAAGCGGACTGCCGACTTGTCGGAAAGCCAGAGTGAGTCCTTTCTCTTTTTTGCAGGGGCGCGCTGGCGCACCCGCGGGCTGTAGTCCCCGAGATTCGGGCCGACTACTGAGCAGTCGGGCCGGATCTTCCCGGCGACCTTCTTTGTTGACGACTTAACGTCCTTTTCCTTTGTTCTTTAGAGGCCAATGCCGCTCTTCAGGAACGGCTGGGCGAAGTCAGCACCGCCTTACGTGCCAAGCAGGAGGAGTGCAGCAAGCTTGCCATAGAGCGCGACCTGCTTGCTGTGCAGCTGGCGGAGCAGAAGGAGCTGCTTAAGGCGGCGCAGGACGAGGCAGAGAAGAGAGAGACTTCTCTCCTGGCCGAGTTCAAAAGCGAGCGCTCCTCCTGGACTGACAAGGAGGCGATGCTGACCTCCGGCTTCCATGAGATCGAAGACATCATCGACGGTGAGTTTCTTTGCTTCCTTTCTTTGAGCCACTGACTGTATGTTAGGGCGACTCCTGACTCTTTGTCTTGCTTCTTTTTTGCTTTGGCAGACTTCTTTCCTGGCCACTCGCAGGCGGTCACTCGGGCTATCGAGGCTGATCGCGAGGCGCGGAGGGCAAATGGCACGGAGATCGCCGCCAACGCCCCCCTGACCATCGATGAGCAGCTTCTGAGCATCGAGACTCGTCTGCGGCCGGCCCATCAGCTGCTACGCCGACTTCAACGTGCCGGTGCTCAGGCAATTGCCGCCCTGTGGCTAGACATGCCGGTTTTGCGCACTCCCAGTCGGACCGCCGACTGGCTGGAGGTCGCGGCTGGCCGTCTTGAGGCTTGGAGGGGTTCCTCGGCCCGGGCTGGAGCACGCCGGGCCTTGGAATTCGTCAAGGCTTGGTATCCAGGGCTGGACCTAGACCGGCTGGCCGCGTTTCGGTCAGAGGCCCAGGCAGAGCTGGTGGCTGTGGAAGGTGCCCTCGTCGAGCGTGCGGCGGCGATTGCCGACTACAATGACACCAGCGTCTTCGTCCCTGAGCGGCCTGTGAACAGCGAGGAGGTGCCGCCGGAGTGGTTCGGGATGAACCCGGACTACGACGAGGGCTCGGCGGAGGTGATCGGCTCCAGCGCCAAGGAGGAAGGCGAGGCGGAGGATGGAGGCGAGATGGAGGTGCCAGAAATGGAGCGGGCGACCAGCCTCAGCTCGACCGCTCCTCCAGCAACGAGCCGCGTCCGACCGGGCCGGCTGCCGCCGGCGACGATCAAGCCGAGACTGCCCAGCTGGACGCCCCGGCGCCTGACACCACCGTCTCCTCCGACCCTCCGAACCCGTCTACCGCTTCTTAGGCTGTCGTCTTGCCTTTCTTTTATCTACTTTCATGGTCTTTGAAGAACTTGTTAATTTGCACAATTCCACCCGCGGGGTGTATTTTGAACTTGGCCAAGGCCCTATGTTATGTAAATATCTATCCGAATTCTATCTTTCCTTGCTCGTCGCTCTTTTGGCCTTTTCCTTCGCCGCCTTCCCCTAGTCGCCGCCTTGCCAGACGGACAACCACTCTACGGACTGCCGCTGGGTGAAATGCTTGGCTACTTTAGGGAAGGCAAGTACTTGGCCATTTTTAGAGTCTTTTAACAAGTTGGATAGAAGGCGGCAAGCCGACTATTCAAGAGTCGGCTTTGCGAAGAGAGGCTGGAAGCCGGCTTGTGCTATGTTTATGCTTTGAGTCCTTAGCCAGTTTTCGTGTGGGCGCCCATTCTTCCTTACTCTCTGCCCACCAATAGTCGCTCTGCGAACTGCGGCTTCTGACAGGAGACGGCTTAGGCATCGCACACTACTTGTCCGACTGCAGGAAGCATTTCATAGCGCAAGACGGCGAGTCCCCGGGCATAACAAAGAGTATCATACTCGAAGGCATAATTCTCTTCATACAGATAACAAAAAGGGCAGTCCCCGAGCTCGTCTCGGGGGGGGGGGGGCGAAGTCTTGGTACTTTTAATACAAAGGGTAGCGTGGTACATACTGCATCAACTGTAAAATCTTCGGAGAAGATTTGCATTCCATGGTCGTTCCGACTCTTTGTCGGAGTCGTCTCTCTTGCGTGCTCGGGGCTTCTAGGCATTGATCAGGTAGTAGGAGTCGTTGCCCAGCACTATGCTGATGATGAAGGGGCCTTCCCAAGGCGCCGACAACTTGTGCTGGCCGGCTGTTCGCTGGATCAGTTGGAGCACAAGGTCGCCCTCTTGGAAAGATCTCGGCCTGACCTTCCTGTTGTAGTATCGGCGCAGGCTCTGCTGGTAGATCTTGGACGGGCTGAGTGCCAACAGCCGGCCCTCTTCTAGCAGATCGACGCCGTCTTGACGTGCTTCTTCTGCTTCCTCCTCGGTGTACATGGTGACTCGCGGGGAGTCGAACTCTATGTCCGTTGGGATGATGGCTTCCGCACCGTAGATGAGGAAGAAAGGCATGAAGCCGGTTGACTTGTTTGGAGTCGTGCGCAGACTCCAGAGGACGGGTGGCAGCTCCTCAAGCCAACAGCTGGCCGAACGCTCGAGTGGTTCGACCAGTCGAGGTTTGATGCCAGATAGGATGAGGCCGTTTGCTGGCTCCACCTGGCCATTTGACTGCGGAAGGGCAACGGACGCTAAGTCCAGTCGGATGCCCTGTGTCGTGCAGAAACGGGCCAAGGCGCCTTTGGCAAAATTTGTGCCGTTGTCGGTGATGATGCTGTGTGGTATGCCGTACCGAACCGTGATGTCGGCGATGAAAGTCACTGAAGTTGGACCATTCAACTTCTTGATGGGCTTTGCTTCTATCCACTTGGTGAACTTGTCCACTGCGACAAGTAAGTGATTTAGGCCACCTCGGGCCGTCTTGAATGGTCCCACCATGTCCAGGCCCCAAACCGCAAAGGGCCAGGCGATGGGGATAGTCTTGAGTGCAGAAGCCGGCTGAAGCGGCTTGGAGCGGAACTTCTGGCATCCCTTGCATTTTTGGACTAACTCCTTGGCCTCTTCTAGGGCAGTTGGCCAGAAGAAACCGTGCCGAAATGCTTTGGCGACGAGTGCTCTTGAAGCCGCATGGTGGCCGCACTCGCCTTGATGGATATCTCTGAGAATTGCTTGGCCTTGCTCTGGCTCGACGCAGCACTGGTAGACACCAGTGACGCTGCGCCTGACCAGCGCTCTGTTGATTATGGTGTAGGCTGCCGCTCGGCGCTGCACTTGCCGAGCCAAGATTTCATCGGTTGGCAACTCTTTGCTCACTAGAAACTTGAGAATGGGCTGTGCCCACGAGGGTGCTGCTACTTCTTCGACTGCCACCAGTGCGACTTGGACAAGGGCGGCTGGGCTGGGAGGCGGCGGGCTGGAGTCCGCGACCGCTTGTTGGATCGCTGAAGTCCCCAGGCCGACTGGCGTAGTCCCTGGGCCGACTGGTGCAGTCCCCGGGCCGAGCTCTGGGGTCTTTGGGCTGGTTGCCACATTCCCCGGGCCGAGTTCTGAAGTCCCCGGGCCGGCTTCGACTGCGGTTTTCTTGGAGCCGTCTGTAAGAATTCTCGCGCCGTCTGCTGGGGCTCTTGAGTCGGATCTGACTTCTTCGGGGGGAGCCGACACAAATATGGAGTCTGATTCTGGTGAAGGCTTGATAGACGGCTTGAGGAGGCGCTGAAGAGCGACGCCGGACGGTATCGCTTGGCGGGTGGAGCCGACTCGTGCCAAGGCGTCTGCTTGGTCGTTGTCATTTCTTGGCAGGTGAAGGAACTCGCACCCCTCGAAGTATCCGCTGAGTTGCTGCACCAGGAAGCGGTAGCTGGCCATGTTTGCATCTTTGGCGTCCCAGTCGCCAGATGACTGCTGGACCACCAAATCAGAGTCGCCATAACACACGATCCGGTGAATGCCGAGTTCTTTGGCAAGCCGGAGCCCATGAATGAGTGCCTCATATTTGGCGACGTTGTTGGAGGCGGCGAAGTGGATCTGCAGCGCATACTTGAGCTTGTCGCCTTTAGGGGAAGTGAGGACGACGCTGGATCCCAAGCCGGTGCGCATCTTGGAGCTGTCGAAATGCATCCGCCAATGGGTGGAGTCGGGCGCTGGTGGTAGGTACTGGGTCTCGGCCCAGTCGATGAGGAAGTCGGCCAGCGCTTGCGACTTGATGGCGGTGTGGGGCTGGTAGTAGATGGTGTTGGGAGCCAACTCTATGGCCCATTTGGCCACTCGGCCTGAAGCGTCTCGGCTTCCAATGATCTCGGCCAATGGGGCTGTGCAGACCATAGTGATTGGATGCTCTTGAAAGTAGGGCTTCAACTTCTTGGCGGCAAAGTGCACGCCGTAGCACATCTTCTGGTAGTAGGGGTAGTTTTGCTTGGAGGTCGACAGTACCTCGCTTAGGTAATATACCGGTCTCTGGACAGGTAGCGCCTTGCCTTCCTCCTTGCGCTCCACCACAATGACATTACTGAATACCCGGCTGGTGGCGGCGATGTATAGGAGCATGGGCTCTTTAGGAGTCGGAGCCGCCAGCACAGGGGGAGTAGTCAACATCTTCTTTAGCTGGAGAAATGCTTCATTCGCCTTGTGGTTCCACTCGAAAAAGGTGGTCTTCTTCATCAGTTGGTACAAAGGGAGAGCCTTCTCGCCCAGCCGACTGATGAATCGGCTGATGGACGCCAAACAGCCGGTGAACTTCTGCACATCTAGTAGTCGGCTGGGTACTTCCATCCTCTCGATGGCCTTGATCTTCACAGGGTTGCACTCTATGCCGCGGTCAGAGACCAGGAAACCGAGAAGTTGGCTGGCTGGTACTCCGAAGACGCACTTCTCAGGGTTGAGCTTGATCTGGAATCGGTGCAGGTTCTCCAAAGTTTCCTTGAGGTCTTCCAGCAGTGTTCCTCACTTTTCCGTCTTCACCACCACATCATCCATGTAGACGTGGGCGTTTCTGCCGAGTTTCTTGAGGAGGCACTTCTGCATGCAACACTGGAAGGTGGCACCGGCATTCCTCAAGCCGAACGTCATGGTCAGGTAGCAGAAGGCTCCAAACGGCATGATGAAGGAAGTCTTCAGTCTGTCTGCCGGGTTTAGCTTGATTTGATGATATCCTGAATATGCATCTAAGAAACTCAACAGCTCGCATCCGGCTGTGGAGTCTATCACCTGATCAATTCTCGGCAGAGAAAACGGGTCCTTGGGGCAAGCTTTGTTGAGGCTTGCGTAGTCAATTGTCACACCCTAGCTAGTCATGCATCAGAGTGTGTGCATCATGTTTAAATTTCCATTTAATTTTGAAATGGGGATTTGTGAAACCCTGAGAATCATTTTTTAAAATGATCCAAATAAAAATTTCTCCAAAAAGGTCCAAGAAAATGCTCATGTTGCTCTCTGAAAATATTGGACAGAGATAAAAATCAAACCAATATTTTTAAGAGCTCATAGGTATTTATTTTGGGCATTTGGAATTAATGCATAAATATTTGCATTGGAAATATATTATTTATATATATTAATATATGTCCAAATATTATGCCAATTATAAAGGAGCTCTGGAATAATATATCTAGCTCCTGCAAAAATTGGCATAAGTTAAATAAATGATTTAATATATTATTTAAATCAAAACAAATGTCAGAAATTAGAAAAAGAAAAATAAATAAAAGGGAGAAGCTTACCTGGGCTCCTCCCTGTGCAGCCCAGCCAGCTGGCCGGCCCAGCCAGCAGGCGGCCCAGCCCGCCTCCCTCCTCTGTCGTCTTCGTCCTCGACAGAGGGAGGGGAGTGTGGCCGGCGCGCGCGCGCGCCACCGCGCCACGCCACCTGCTCGCCTGCCTGCCTGCCCTCCCCTCCTCGCTTGATGCCCCGGACGATGCCACGCCCTCCCCCCTGCTCTCTCTCACTCTCCCTCGGTTCCTCCCTCCTCTCCCTCGCTCTCTCTCTCACGGTCGAACACCACCATCGCCGCCGCTCGCCATAACCACGGCCACCGGGCCTCCCTCGCTTCCCCGACTAGCCCAGAGGCTCCGCCTCGACCCCCTCTTCCCTCTCCACCGACCCACAGCTCTCCGGAAGCCCTACATCGCCGCCACGTTGCCGTTCCCCTCCTCGGCCATCGGAGAACATCGCCGTCGATTCGCTGCACTCCGGCCGTCCCCGAGCCCGCTAACCATCCCTGCAGCTCCGCGGTGAGCCCCCGGGTCGTTTTCCCCTACTCCCCTGGTCTCGTTCGATCTCTAGGCCTTAGCCCCGTCTTGGCCGAGAGCTCCACGCCGCCGGCGATGTCGCCGTCGTGGCCACAGTCACCGTAGCGCCCAACCGAGCACACCCACGTCTTCACCGCACCGCGTAGAAGCCGTAGGTGCCAACCCCGCATCTCCGCAGCCGTTGTAGCCTCGATCCCGAGCTCAACCGAGCTCCGGCAGCCGCCACGGTCGTCGCCGTCGTCGGTACCGGCCACCCCAGGCTCGGCCACCACCACCGTTCGACGCGCGGGAGCAAGGGCTCTCCAAAGAGCCCAAGCACGGCCTCGCCCGTGCCCTGTAGCGCGTTTCCGCACCGCGCCGCCGTCTCGGGCCTCGCCGGCGTCATGTCGCCGGTGGGTTTGACCACCTTGACCACGGCAGGACACCCCCCTGAGTCCCTGACAGGTGGGCCCAGCCCTGTAGCTAATTAGGATTAGCGCTAACCACTGTTAGTTAACCCCCTGACACTGACCAGTGGGCCCCATCGCCACTAATCCCTAATTAGGATTAATTTAACCCTATTAAACCCCCCTGTCACTGACGTGTGGACCCCACACGTCAGGTTTGACCCCAGCCAGCCGCAGTTGACCACTGACGTCATGCTGACGTCATGCTGGCGCAATATTTATATTTCTGGATTTAATTTAAATCAGGAAATTCCAGAATATTATTTAAACTTCAAAAATTCATAACTTTTATTCTGTAACTCCAAATTGGACAAATTATATATGAAAAATGATCAGAAAAATTCAATCTATCCATCTGTACTATTTTGATGCATGACCAAACAAGTTAAATTGATGTTTTAAACAGAATAAGGAAAAGCACCTTAAAAGGCCATGTTTGAGTTTGAAATTTGAATCTTTGATTCAAATTTGTTCAAACCCTTCTGGTTTTAGTTGCATTAGCCCAACACACTCATTTTGCCATGTTTCATGCATGCATCATATTGTTGCACATTGTTTGGTGATGGTTGTGTATCGGTGTCCTTTGCGACAGGTTCTGCCTCCGAGGAGTACCGTGATTACCCTAACGAAGAACCGTATCAGTGCATCGAACCATCAGGCAAGCAACCAACTATTTGATCATATCGATACAATCCCATGTTCTCGCTCCTGCTCTCTTTTACTGCATTAAGACAACGCGTTTCAAACTGCTGTGTGCTACGGTAGTTGAACCCATTTCCTCTGCATGACCTGTCATTGCCACAGTAACTAGATGAAACCCTCTAGCATGTGTAGGAGTTGATTGAGCCATATGTATGTGTTGTTCCTACCTTGCTATGCCTGCTATGCTTAGAGTCGTGTCAGGTCTGGTTCATCTGGGTGATGGCTAGAGTGAAATGATTATGTCGGTAATGAGAGTGGTGTGGTGAACACGATTTGGTAAAGGTATCGATGAGAGGCCATGTAGGAGTACATGGTGGGTTGTTTCATTGAAGCCGACCTTAAGCCCCGAGATCTGTATGTGTGATTTAAGAATCAGCTACTACCATGCATTGGGCCCTGAAATATGACCCCGCTCGACTTCTTATTCACCCTAGCTCTCTGTCCAGGAGTTGCAAGTAGTTTCTGGTGTTTGTAGCCTACTGGAGGCCGTGGACAGCGCTGACCGTAGGGGTGGGCTGTGATGCGGTAGGTACGTGGCACGGTGTACCGAATACCCGTTAGGTATCTCGGGAACCCTGTTCACATCGTTCGGGGCCGTATGGGAAACCTCGGCCGGACTCCCTGCGGATGGAACCTGGATAGGCGATAAACCTGGACTAGAGGCTTAAGTGTTTAGGTAGGTCGTGGTCTACACCCACGTCGGCTCTCGCTTGAAGTCTGCCGAGCACATGTCGTGTGCAGACGCTAAGTGGTGGAAACATGTATGAAGAAGTACACCCCTGCAGGGTTATCATAACCTATTCGAATAGCCGCGTCCGCGGTAAAGGACTACTTGGTTGCCTATACAGTTCATAGACAAGTAAATGGAAACTACTAAAAGCCTCAAGATAAGTGTGAGTGCCGAGGATGGCTCTTCCGTAGGAAGACGGAGGTGGATCCTCGGTAGTGTATTGAAGTGGTGAGTAGTGGACTCGTGTGCGCAAAACCATTTCAAGTTGAAGTATCGTAGGATAGTCTAGCCAACAGTCAAAGCTGGCTTGCTGCAATAACTCCACCAACCCTTCTTGATACTATGCATGTATGTAGGATCTGATGTAAGTCTTGCTGAGTACCTTTGTACTCATGTTGCTATAATTTACATTTTTTTACAGAAGACGCTGCAACCCCTTCTGATGGGTTCTATGTAGACATTGACATCAACGAGTAGGCTAAAGGCCCAGGTGGTGACCCTGAGCTTGTGAAGGACCACGTAGTATAGTAGGCTTTCCAAGCCTCTTTTATTTTACTAGTTGTCTGTACTCAGACAAGTTACTTCCGCTGCTGGTTTGTATGACTGTATGACTTGTATGTTGGGTCGTGAGACCCGTACCTTTGTGTATGTTATGTATGGCTCCCTGAGCCTTAAATAAAGTACTTGTGTCGTAGAGTCATGTTGTGATGCTTCGTTGTATTTGCACATATCGAGCATATTGTGTGTATGATTGAAATGCTTGGTATGTGTGGGATCTGACTATCTAGTTGTTTATCTTTAGTAGCCTCTCTTACCGGGAAATGTCTCCTAGTGTTACCGCTGAGCCATGGTAGCTTGCTACTGCTCTGGAACACTTAGGCTGGCCGGCATGTGTCCTTCGTTCCTGTGTCTGTCCCTTCGGGGAAATGTCACGCTTTGAGTACTGGAGTCCTGTTAGCCCGCTACAGCCCGGTTTACCGGAGTCCTGCTAGCCCAGTGCTATAGCCCGGACCCACTTGCTGATGACCGACACGTTCGAAGCTGGGTCATGGATGCCTGTCCCTGTAAGTCTGTGCCACTTTGGGTTTACGACTAGTCATGTCAGCCCGGGCTCCTTATCATATGGATGCTAGCGACACTATCATATACGTGAGCCAAAAGGCGCAAACGGTCCCGGGCAAAGGTAAGGCGACACCCGTGGGGATACCGTGCGTGAGGCCGCAAAGTGATATGAGGTGTTACCGGCTAGATCGATGTGACATCGAGTCGGGGTCCTGACATCAATACACATCCTCCACTGCTTGTTCTTCTTCAGCACCAAGACCGGGTTTGCCAACCATTCTGGAAAAAATACCTCCATAATGAAGCCGGCTGCCAGGAGCCGAGCTATCTCTTCTCCAACAACTATTCTCTTTTCTTCTGACAGGCGGCGTAAGGGATGCCTGACGGGCTTCACATCAGGTGGACATGTAACTTGTGCTCGGCGAATTCCGTCGGTACACCTGGCATGTCTTTAGGGGACCATGCAAAGATGTCTCGATTCTCACGGAGGAAATCAACGAGCTCGCCTTCCTATTTGCTGTCAAGGTTTGCACCGATGACAGCGTACCTCTCTGGGTGCTCCGGGTCTAAGGGTATCTTCTTCATCTCTTTAGCCGGCTTGAACGAGCCCTCAGCTTCCGACTCCTTGGGGTCGGGCGACATCTCTGGCTTCTTTCCGGCCATCGCCACGACTAGATCAAGGAGCCGCTTCTCAGTGGCGATTACCAGGGACTCGGCCAGCCGATTGCTCTCAGCCGTGCAAGCGGACGACTTTCTGTAGTCGCCGGCTATGGTTAGAATCCCCTTGGAACTCGGCATCTTCATCTTGAGGTAGGCGTAGTGGGCGACCGCCATGAACTTGGACAAAGCAGGTTGGCCAAGCAACGCATGGTATGGGCTTGCGAGGTCCACCACCTCAAACCAAACTGGCTCTCGGCGGAAATGATCTTTGTCTCCAAAGAGGACGTCTATCAGGATCTTGCCGATTGGTGAGCAGGAGAGGCCAGGTACAATGCCGTGGAACACAGTCCGACTGCTCTGGAGCTGTCTTTGCTTGATTCCTAACTTCTCCATGGTATCCTTGTACAGGATGTTGATGCTACTGCCTCCATCTATCAGCACTCGCGAGAAGCGAGCGGCCCGCCTATCTGTGGCTAAGGTGGCACTCAAAACCAGGGCGTAGGTGCCTGGATTCGGCATCACCTCTGGGTGATCAGCTCTGCTCCAACTGATAGGCTTCTCGGACCAATGCATGAACTCCGGAGCATCTAATGCTACTGCATTTACTTCTTGCTATTGCAGCCGTCTGCTGCGTCGATCATCAGCCACAGTGGTGAACACCACATAGGCTCCGTGTTATTCTGGGTGCTCATCTCGTACTGCGCCGACTGGCCGGGCAGCCGGCTGCTGGGGCGGCAGTGGAGGCGGCGGCCCAGCAGGCGGGGCAGGAAGGAGGCCGTCTCCCTTGGCGATTCTGGTGAACCAGTGGAACTTTCGGGTGGTATGGTTTGACGGCTTCGCGCCGCTGTGGAACTTGCAGGGACCATCTAGAGTCTGCTCGTAAGAGAAGGCCGGCAACCAGTTGGACTTGCCGCCTTTCTGTCGCTTGGTCGGAGGCTGCCCCTCCGGCTGCTGGTCTTCGACTGTCGCAACCTGCCGACTACTGGAAGTCGGCTGTGAGGCCTTGCGCTTGTTGTCGTTCTGTTGTTGTCGCCGACTGGCATCTCCAGCCGGAGTTCTGGGAGCCTGAGGAGCCACCTTGCTAGTCGCATTGACTTGAATCTCCGTGTTCATGGAGGAGTCGGTCATGGCATACTTGTCTACGATGATCAGCAGCTCGTCGAGGGTTTCCGGCTCGTTGCAGAGGAGCTTGTGCTTGAGGAGGGTGCCTTCTCTGCACCCGGCGGTGAAGTATTCGATAGCCCGCACCTCGTGCACGCCCTCGCAGGAGTTCCGAAGCTCGGCCCAGCGCGTGAGGTAGTCGCGTGTTGACTCGTCGGGGCCTTGCACGCACAAGGAAAGCTGGCGAGGCTTGGGAGGTCGCTTGTACGTGCTCGTGAAGTTGCGGATGAAGGCTTCGGTGAAGTCGACCCAGCTGTTGATGCTGCGAGGCTTCAGGCTGTTCAACCATGTCCGGGTCGTGCCCTCGAGCATGAGTGGAACATACTTCACGGCAACCCGCGGCTGTGGAGTAGTCAACAAGCCAGTCTTCCGGCTTCACGGAGCCGGTGTATTTGGGCGTATCTCGGGGGAGCGTGAACCCTTTGGGAAAGGGCTCATCTCGGATGCGGGGTCCGAAGCAAGGCGGACCCAACTCATCTTCTTCTTCCAGCGCCAGGGATCGGCGGAGTCGGTCGATCCGGTGGCGGGCGTTGTTCTCTCCGACTCCTTCTCGGCGGCCAAGGCGGCCACCGAGAGTCGGATGCTCAACGGGTGGCGGGGAGACTCGTCTTTCTCTTCGCGGTGGGGGAGGCAGCTAGTCGCCCTGCCGTTCCACTGCTCTTGGGCGGCCGTCTTGGTCGCGCTCGATGGTGATGCGAGTCCGACTATGGCTGACAGCCGGCTCTTTGTCTTTCCTTCCGTGGACTCCGCCCTTCGGCGTCCGAGACGTCACGCCTTGATCTCGGCGGGGAGGCAGGTCGTCGTTCGGTTGCTGCGGCGCGTCCGTGCGGCCGCCGGCTGCATTCTGGGCGGCAGCCGCGTCGAGGAGCTGCTGGACTCGCTCCGTCATCATGTGGCGCTCTTCGCCATCAAAGTTTTTTAGCTCGTCCGTCGCTGCCTGGGCGGCGCGGATGTTCTCCACAGGCGTGGCGTACACAAGGCGATTGGCCCCGAACAGGTGGGCGATGGCCACACCGCGCTACTGGACCGCGCCTAGGCGGCTAGGCCCAGTCGGAGCCGGCGAGCCGCCCACAGCGCAATCCATCTCACGCTGGTAGGATTCTGACAAGCGCCTCATGCTTTCCAGCTTCTTCGCGCTTTCGATGATCTGAAGATGGCGCGCCTCCAACGTCTCGGCGTCTGCGTCTTCCGGAATAGGCGCGGTCAGGTCTTGCAGAGCTGCGTCGAGTGGGTCATGAGCTCCCTCGCCGGAGCGCTCGCCATGACTGATGACGAGCACCTCTGTGACGGCGCTTTTGCCGCTCTCCTCGTGAGGGAGCGGCTCGTCGTAGACCACCATGTTGGTGGGGAACGCGTCGAGCGACGCGGCGTCGGAGTCGACCAGCATCGGGTCGGTGGAGCCTACGGACTCCAAGTCCACGGCAGGCTCGCCGGTGACGTGGAGTTGGTCGAGGAGGCCCGCGAGGAGGCTCTCGGAGCCGCCCGTGCCTGCGTCGGATGCAGGTTCGTCGGAGAGGCGAACCTCGCCGACAAGTTCGACGAGGCAGCTGGCTGCGCAGGCGGCCTCAGCGCCACGCAGCGCGTCGATGCAGACTCCGTCTGGCGAGTCTGGCTGGCTGCGCTCGCCAGGGAGGAAAAGGGTTCCCGTCCAGAACAGATCTCCAGACGACGGTGCACCTGGCCCCACAGTGGGCGCCAAATGTCGGGGGTTGGGTGCGACATATGCCAAAGGATGGCTTATCATGGTGGGGGCGAGTAGAACGTCGCCGGTGCCTGGAAACGGGATGAGGTGAAGACATGCACGCCGGCGGATCTTACCCAGCTTCAGGGCTCTCCGAGGAGATAACACCCCTACTGCTGCTCTGCGGGGTGTCCGCATGATCACTAAGGCAAAGTGAGTACAAGGTTGCTCCTTGAGCTGTTTCTAGAGGTAGGAGAGGGCAAGGCTAGCTCTTCCCCTCCTATGTGATCTGGCTAGTGCTAATGGGTTCGAACCCTTTGCATGGGTGCCCTGGGGGGTTTATATAGGCCTACCCCCCAGGGGTACAATGGTAAAACCGGCTGGGCACGGGTCCCAGCCGTTTGTCTCTCAGGCCGCCGTCTCCTCTGCCGACTACTGGGGCCCGCCGACTGGTGGGCCCCGCCGACCTGCCTGCTACGGGGCCGACAGCCCTCGTCCGCCGCGGGCGGGTTTTGCCGGCTGCGGATTACTGTAGCCGTGCTTCTAATGATGTAGGCTTGGTCATGGGGTCATGGCAACAGTGCCGCCGCCTGACAGGCGATCACTGTTGCCACTCCCCGTCGTGTCTGGTTAATGGCGTGCGGGGCCCATGGGAGGGGCCAGCCGACTCCCAACGGGTCCGTCTTCATGGCGCTTTCACCGTGTTCTGCACTCCCGCCGACCGGCGGGGCCTGCCGTCTCTGGGTCGTACAGACAGGACGTCGTGGGCACAGAGCCCCGCCCCCAGAGGCTGATGTCAGGGCTGGCATGGCAACAGTGCCGTGCCGGACGGAGATCTCCGTCGGTACGGCGCACTGTGGCCATGCCTGCCCTCATCAAACGGGGTGGTTGGAGTTGCAGGCCGACTCCCTACAGCCGGCCTCTTCGAAAGTCGCCGGCCTGGAGTCGGCGTGTCTTGGAGTCGCCTCTGGGACTCGGCTTGTCTTGGAGTCGCCTCTGGGACTCGGCTTGTCTTGGAGGCGCCTCTAGGACTCGAGGGGCGCAGCTTGCCCCGATGTCTTGAAATGTTCTGGGACTCGGGTTAGCCTACCCGTGGCCCATTACTCCGACACAACCTCAAAAGGTGTGTTCTTGGGCTCGAGTGAGCCGATGAGCTGGTGAGGGTGGAATGGATCTTATCGTCCCTTTCACCTTGGTGGTGGCTAGGTCCTATTTATAGCGGCCTTGGTCCTCTTCCCAAATGTAGGCGGGAAGGGATCCCACAAAGGCCAAATTTGAAAGGAGACAACAAGTACATCCTATCCTGACTAAAGTGGTCTTCTCCAACAAAAGCCTCTGGTCGTAACACTATGGTGGGCTCGGCGATGACCTCCGTCCTGTCGTCCTAGAAGTCTTGGTCTCATTGGACGGGAATGGAAACCTTTGGTTGATTCCTCGGGACTCTGCGCCTGCTACTTGCCTCCTTTGCACCAAAAAGGAAACTAGTACTTTGCGCCCGCTGGCACCATCCTGGCCTTGGTCGTCATGGCTCGCGTCAGCCGAACCTCGCGAGGTGAGACTTGCATAGAAATCTCCGCTTCTCAGGAGCCAGCCTAAGGAGGCCGATCCCTTTGGAGGTCTTGGTGTCGTTTGCCTCGCGAGGCTTGGCCCCTTGCAGGGGTCTTGAGTTGCTGTTAAAGCTGGGCCATACCAGGCCATTGGTGGAGCCACACCGTGGGCCGCAGGAAGGCAAGTCTAGGTACCCCCATATCCAGAACGTCAACATGGGGGGCTGCTTGTACGTGCTGGTGAAGTTACGGACAAAGACGTCATTGAAATCCAACCAGTTGTTGATGCTGTAAGGCTAGAGGCTATTCAGCCATGTCCGAGGGTGCCCTGGAGCATGAGAGGAACGTACATCACGGCAACAGACTTGTTGCCGTTGGCGATGCTAGCGGCTGTGGAGTAGTCAGAGCCAGTGTACTTGGGTGTGTCTCGAGGGAGCGCGAACCCTTTGGGAAAGGGCTCATCGCAAATGCAGGGGCCGAAGCAGGCCGGACCGATCGTGTCCTTCACCTCTACTGCCAAGGACCGAGCCACCTGCTCGATCCGGCGACGAGCGTCGTTCTCGCCGACCACTTTGCGTGGGCCTAACCGGCCTCCAAGCGTCGGGTTATCAGGCGGCGGCGGCGGCGGGGTTGCCGCCCTCTCCCTTCGAGGAGGCGGGCGTTCCTTCGGCCGGCGCCAAGGCTCTGGGTCCTGGAGCACTTGCTGGCTATCCACCATCGTGCGGCGTGAGTGTCGGCTGTGGCTAGCAGCCGGCTCAGGGTTCCGCTGCTCGCGGCCTCTGCCGCTAGGTGACCGAGAGGTCGTACCGTTCTCGCGACGGGGTGGGTGGGTGTCGACCAGTCGGCCTACTCCTGCCGCACGGTTGCTCGTGTCCTGCTACGCGTTCACAGCATTGATGAGCTCTTGGAGGCGCTCCAATTGCTCACGTAGCTCGTCGCCCTCCAATTGCTCGAGCTCGTCCGCAGCCGCCTGTGCGGCAAGCATGTTCTGTGTCGGGGTCTCGTAGACCGGTCGTCCGATTCCCAGCATGCTGGCAATCGTGGCGCCGCATTGCCGGATGGCGCCGGCCCTGCTAGGCTCAGCCGCGGCCGGCGTCCCTCCAACCACGCGGTCAAGGTCACGCTGAGTGGCTTCAGCACAACCATCTTGGAGGCGTTGTCAAGAAGATTGGCGCGGAACTACTCTAGCTCCTCCAGGCTGGCGCCGACAGGAGGAGGGGTCGCCAGAGCGTGTATGGCCGGAGTCACCAGCGGATCCTGGTTGGATCCACCTGTGTCTCAGCTGCCGCCAATGACCATCACCTCTGCAAAGGCGCTGGCGTCGAGGGCGCCGACAGGGGCGTTGCTGGCGTCAGGTGGGAGGGGGTCATCGACGACCTCCACGTAGCTTGGGAAGTCCTCGATGGAGGCCGCATCAACGAGAGCGAGATTGCCAAAGAGCTCGGTGAGGGAGTCGGCTGCTCGCGCATCGGAGGCGGGCTCATCGAAGAGGCTGAGCTCGCCAAAGAGATCGGTGAGGCGACCCACGGGGAAGGCGGTTCCCGCGTCAGGCGATACACCGAAGCTGGCGTGGGCGGGCGCATCGGGCCGGCTGATCTTGGCAGCCGCGACACGCTCGCCGGAGAGAACAAGGTTCCTGTCCAGAACATGTCTCCGGCCGACGTCATTGCCAACCCCATGGTGGGCGCCAACTTTCGTGGTAATATCCTGACAGATGCTAGGGTGTGGCTTATCATGGTTGGGGCCATGAGATTGTAGCCGGGTCCTAGAAGCGGGAGTGGGCACAAGCTTGGACAGACACGAGATCTACCCAGGTTTAGGGCTCTCCTAAGAGATGAAACCCCTACTCCTGCTCTGTGGGGTCTCCGCATGATCACTATATCACAGGGTGTATGATGGTGCTCCTGGAGCTGTTCGGCTAGAGGAGGAAGAAGGGCAATTCTAGCTCTCTTCTCCCCTAGCTGTGGTGTGTGGAATTGAATGGATGGAACTGAAGTGGAACCTTTGCATGGGTGTGGCCTGGGGGGTTTTATAAGCTAAACCCCCAGGGGTACAATGGTAACCCGGCCGGATGGTAGGCCCCGGCTGTCAGCGTCTATAGAAGCCTGGTTCTCCATCGGCTGCTGGGGCCCACCTCTGGTGGGCCCTGCCGTCTACCGAGGAACCGGCCGACAGGTGGGGCCCGCCGCCTACGGGTTCCCTTTACAGCTCTTCACTGTTGCACCGTCCGTGCTGACGGAGGCTGTGTCGGGCGCGCCATGGCCATAGTGCCGCGCCGTGCGGGTCGGCAGCCGCCTAGCGGCACTTACTATAGCTATACGACCGGGATACAGGGGAGGATTGGCACACTGTGGCCATGCCCTAGCTTGTCTCTTGGTCGGGCTCAGACTCCCAGGGAGGGGACGGGCCGCCTACTAGGAGCCAGCCCGTACCCTCGCCGCCTTCTCGGAGGTCCTCTGTCTTCTAGGAGGCGGCCTTCCAGTTCGAACCGTCTTCTTGGGGTCTGCCGTCTTCTAGGAGGCAACCCTCTGGTTCCAGCCGGCCTAGTAGCCGGCCTTGCGACCAGTCGGACTGATGGCTTGGCCAGCCTCGATGTCTTGAAATATGGTTAAGTGTTGATGAGGCTACCCAAGGTCTATCCTCCCGGCAAGGGAGCTCTTGAGTTTCATTGGCTTCAGGCTGGTCGCAAGTTTTCTTGCGTCGACTTGCATAGACCTTTCCAGCATCCTCGCCATAAGTTCAGGAAAGACAAGAAGAACTTCATCAAAGGTAGAGTTGTCAAAAACTCTACACCACCTGCATTGACAGGCCTAGAGACCCTGGATCAGTTAAACGCTCTCGAGCCAGATCCAGAGCATGTAGAGTATTTCAAGGGGAATAATTCAAAACACGCTTGGAATCACAAGACATGCTTGTGGGATCTGCCTTACTTCAAAGACCTCCTTTGCCCACACAACATTGAGGTGATTCCCACTGAAAAGAATATCCCCGAGGCACTTTTTGGTACATTCTTCGGCATAGAGGGGAAGTTAAAAGATAATACAAAGGCTAGAGTCGATTTGGAAGCGCTATGTGATAGACCTTTACAAAACATGCAACCACCAAAAAGAAAGCAGAATTGGACAAAGCCAAAGGCATGGTTCAATCTTGGAAGGCCAGCTATGAGGGAAATATCTTGTGGGTGAAAATGTAGTTGATGTTCCCCGATGGGGAGAATCTAAAGAGGCAACCAAGTCTTGATAAATTGAAAATATTTGGTCTCAAGAGTCATGATTGTCACATATGGATGGAGCGGGTAATGCTGGTGATTTTGCATGGCTTCATCCCTGAGGATGAATGGATAGTACTGGCAGAGATGAGCTATTTCTTCAGTGTTCTTTGTGCAAAATAACTATTGCCTGGCCTGCTAGAAGAAATAGAAGAGTTGGCACTGGAGTTGATCTACAAGTTAGAGAAAATCTTTCCGCTGGGCTTCTTTAATCCAATGGAGCACTTGATTTTGCATCTCCCGACCGAGGCAAGATTGGGGCAGGGGGCGTGCAAAATCGTCGATGCTACACAACTGAGAGGATGCAGAAGACGCTTAAAATGTCAAAATAAACATAGAATTGAAGCATCGATAGCCGAGGCACTCAATACTGAGGAGGCGGCAAACTTCCTGACAGCACACTACGAAGCCAAAAATTGTTATTTGCATAATCCGAAGCCTTGGCACAATGCTAGCGACCCTAAAAATGGTGGATCCAACCTCAGCCTATTCAAAGGGTCTTGCACCAGCCTGTGCTTCTAAATCCTTAACGTTGGATGTCGAAGAATGGCGGACCATTTCATTGTATATCTTCAACAACCTAACAGAAGTGTGCCCGTACATCGAGTAAGTTCTCAGTATATTGTTTTTTAACTTTTAACCTTTGAACTACTCTTATTCCCAGATATATTTGATACAGTCGATAACTCGCCAAATTCTCGTATGGAGCGGTGATCCAAAAGGATTCCATCGAAGAGTATGAGCTTCTAGCAAAGCATGGAGGCATCTATCCCAGTTTGATCTCTTGGTTCAAACAAACGGTAAATTCCATTAGACCATTTCATTTCTTCGTCTAATTTGCAGCTAATGCAACAATCCTTTTGTATTAAACATGTAGGCTAACTCAGAGTTTATGGATGCCGAATTGGGACAACTCGCTAACGGTTTGACTTTAAGGTCTGTTCATTTGACAAATATAAAATCAACGGGTATCGCTTTCGTACCTATGGCAAAGAGCTATCTATGGCCGACCAGAAGTCTACAAATTGTTGTGACTGCTATCGGTGAAGGAGATAGCGATATCATCTTGCATATGATCCAACTCTTCAGGTTCTACAACTTTCTAGCATAGTTGGTTGAAGAAATCACAGAGCTCAATGAGTGTGTTTCTTATATCTTTGTACATCAGATTGTTGATGGCCACCAGGAGGATTTGTGTCAACATTACATGTCAATCATGTTGCTTAATGTATCCCAACTTCATTTTACCTGAGCTCACATCCACGAGACTTCTGATGTTTGTGGAGTAGGAAGAGGGTGTCTTAACTGACAACAAATAGGTGAAGAACTTTGTTGCTTCTTTTGTACTGAAATTGTAACTCTAGTGAGCTTTGACGAATTTGTCATCGTCTTCTGCTCCACTCTTGCGTTTTGATTGATCAGCAAGCATATCGAGCCGTGAACCATCACCATCCTTTCTTTTACCTTAAATCTTGAGTAGAGGACCAAGGATGCTTTGACATACGTTCTTCTCTACATGCATGACATCGATGCAGTGACGTACATGTAGAATCTCCTAGTAAGGTAATTTCCAGAACACCGATTTCTTCTTAAACACTTGACCTTGGGTGTTTGTTTCACCGTCAAAGCATGATTCTTGCCAAGCACAACATTAATTTGTTTAGCCATGTTGTGTACCACCTCCCCATCATAGGGTCTTGGGCCCACACCTACCTCTGCTGTACCATCAAATTCAGCTTTCATCTTTCGGTATGGGTGATTTTTCCGTAAGAACCTATGATGATGCAAATACACGGTTTTGCGCGAGTTGGGAAGAAATCTGCTAGCTGTCCTATCCACGCATGTGACACACCCTACATCTCCCTTTGTTTTTTGCCACGATGTGTTGCCTAATGCCGGCATATCTTGAATGTTGTGCACCATCATTGCATGTAGATCGAAAATCTCCTTTTTCTAAGCATCATAACATTTTACAGCAGGTGCATCTATCCACACTGTCAGCAGTTCTTCTACCAGTAGCTGAAAGTAAATGTCGATGTCATTTCCAGGTTGCTTCGGGCCTTGGATAATCATTGACATCATAATATATTTTTTCTTCATACACAACCAAGGAGCTAGGTTATATATGCACAGATGCACTGGCCATGTGTTTTGATTGGTGCTCATATCGCCAAAAGGATTCATCCCGTTAGTACACTCCCCGAGCCTTATACTTCTAGGATCCTTGACAAAGTGTTGAAACTTGTTGTCGATTACTTCCCACTGAGCCCCATCTTTCGAGTGCCTCATATACTTATCCGCAATTCGCTCATCATGATGCCACCGCAACCTCTTTGCCTCTCTAGGGTTTGCAACCAAACACCTCAACCTTGGAATTAAAGGCAAGTACCAAACAACCTTGAACAGGATTCCTGTCTTGATCTCGTCGTCCAATTTGTACTTGTCCTTTGCATTCCTGTGCTTGTATCGTGCATGCTTGCATTTGGGACATGCACGAAAATCTTTGTACTCACCACGGTACAATATATAATCATGCACGCAAATTTATACATCAAGTTCCAATGACAAACAATTTTCTTTGCTTCATTCGTGCTTCTGGGAGAACATTAGCTTCCAGAAGAATTTCTTTTAAAAAACCTAACATCTCTGTGAAGCCCTTGTTTGACAGACCGTTTGCTTCTTTAAATCCAAGAAGCGCCAGGGTGGCACTCAACTTGGAATATTTCTTTTTGCAACCTGGATACAATTCTTTCTTGGAGTCTGCATCAATGGTTGGCAGATCCTTGTACCCAATCATATACTTTTTTGGGCCCTCGAATCTGCAATCATAGCATAAAATCTAGCATATCAAGATTGTCGTCATCTGCGTCGACATCTTGGTTTTCCAGTGGGCATTTTGGCTTTCCGGTTTTCCATTGGTAGCTTGACGCCTCTGCCTTGATGTTAGATTCAACATCCATGTGACACAGATCGGGGTTTGGCATCTCGCAGGCCTGGGTATCTTCATCCATGACCTCCTCTTCACCGTGTCTGGTCCAATGTGTATATCCATCTATGAATCGCTGAGACACTAAGTTCCACTGGACATCTGCAACTTCATGTGACTCTGTATTGGCACAATCAGTACATGGACACAGGATGTAATCCGCATCACCAATTCTCCTCTTTGTACTTTCACCCAAATTCAAGAACTCTGTCACGCAAATGATAAAATTTGTGGTTTCCGATCTTTCATCCATCGAGATCGTTCCATCTGCACCACATGAATGGTTATTAGAAAAACATTAATACACGGATTAACTGTTGCCCAAATATGCGTGCCTAAATCACATAGTTTTATTTTCATACTTATTGAGGGTGCTCCATATTATTATCCAGACGTGCAATGACAAAAATTAATGGCCAGTTAATTTACATGCAGAGTACTAGTACAACACTACCCTTAGGAATTCAATACCTTAATTAAGCCACTCACAAGAAGAATACCTTAATTAACTAGCCGCACGGCGACCTCCACCTAGCAGACAAAGAAGCGCGAAGCGGCGGCACACCGAGACAGCAGGGTCGAGGAGCAAAGCTTAGTGCGGCTGCCGCCTGAAGTTCGACCTCCACTATTCTGCCATCGACCGTGATGGATGTGCTCGAATCATGTCGCCACTGACCTCGATGGTTGAGCTCCTCCTATCTCTCGCCGCAGACCGAGGATTGACCTCCTATGACGCTGCCACTGCACACCGACCGAGGATTAACCTCTTCTCCGGTTGCCACTGCCTAGGCCGCTGCCGCCATATCTATATGCAGAGCGGCTGTTTTGTTTTTTTGACGGATATCCGCAGAGCGGCTGTTTACACGGTATCACTGTAACCCAATTATATGTATAGGGTATTACATCACATACGGTTATGTAGCGGCAACCGTGTCTCACCTACATTGTCTTCTCACACGGTTTGGTGCAGAAATCATGTGTGACGTTGTAATACCTAACACAAATGACATGTATAAACAGTGTGCCGTATACAACATATAGTGCCATAAGTAGTTCCCGACCGTTACCTTATCCCAATAGTTTCCCCATTTCCCCAAATCCCTACATAGCCTCCAAATTCCCTCGCATGGCGCTGACATTTGGGAATGCGGATGAGTGGTGCTGATGGTTTCGGTGCGGCTGCTCCTACTCGTATCACCGCCACGACGGCGGTCGCCGCCGAGCACTTGCCTAAGGTCATCAGAAGGCAGGTGTACTACGGATCTGAATCGTCCTGTCAGGTTCCAATCTATCCTGATTTTTTAGCATGTCCAAAGTAGCTCCTTGCTGAATCCGTCCTGAATGACCCCCCAGGAAAGTGATCTACCACCGGATCCGGAGCATTACTCTAGACTCCCGCAACACGAGTTTGACTCCAAGTTTTGCGCCACTGAGAAGTACCAAAAGCTGAGTTGTGTATACGGGCACATTCCGGCTCGACATGTATGCACAGAGGGATTCGACATTGGCAGGTGGTTTCTTAGTTGCCCCTTAGAGGTTAGTGCTAAGTTCATCATTTTACTTTAATTAATACCACCGCTCATCCCGAATACTATTTAAAATTGGCAGGGATCTAAGGCTTGTGCCTTTGTTAACTGGCTGGATGAAGAATGGCATGGCAAGGCTCGGAGTGTTATCACCAAGCTTGCAGAAGATAACGTAAAGCTGAAGAAGAAACTGACTGATCTGGAATGTACAATCAGTACGATGAAGCAAGAAAGAATCAATCACAGGCAACAGATGAAGACAAGAGACAAGAAGGAACTAGCATGTGTAGTCGTGGTTGTCGCATTAGCCATGTTCTATGCTGTTTGCAATGATGGTTAGTGGTTTTGTTTGACAGTATTGCTAAAGCACATGTAGATATGCTCTTAGTAATGCACAGTACCCCGGGAATTTGGGCCACTGGGTACAAATAATTATGGTTGATTATATCAACGGTTAGATTAAACGTCAACCCCCGCTTCAATTGGCAGATCCTCTTCTCTACATATCCCGCTTAAGTGTCCACCATCTTCATCGTCCCCGGCAGGTCGTGCTACACACTGGCACACACTCTACAGCCATGTCGAGCAATAGCGAGGACGACAGTTCGGCTAGTAGTCTGGCGCCTGATGATAGGTCAACATCGGAATCATCCTGCTCGTCTTCCATGAGTCCGGCATCGAGCCTAGACCTCAATTATATCCGAATCATGGAAGGGCCGCCGCCTCCGGAGTCGTGAGATGACAACCAGATGGACAAGGAGCCGTCAGAGGACGAAGAAGGGGAAGACGATGATGATGAGCAGGAATTGTCAAACAAGGAGGAGGAGGACAACGACAGCAATGATGATAACAACGGCAATAGCGATGAAAAGCCAACAGTAAGCGACAAGAAGCGTCCTCGCCAAGATGATGTCGCGGGGCCATCCAACAACAACAACAACAAGAAGAAGAAGAATGACTAAATCAAGCAGATTGTATATATCTTTGTTTCCGTTCGCTCATATTAATTTGTTATCTCTGTTTATCCTGTCAATCTCATTGCAGACGGTTAGTAATACATATTCGACAGAGATCTTCTACATTATCACCTACAGGTTGGTTTGTTAAACTGTGTGCCCTGATGAGCACACAATTCACAAGAAGACCGTATGGGTTGTCTATAATGATCGTACACAATTCTGATTTCGACCTATTTGCCGGGTATCAGACACATCTTGTTACACCGAATTGTTTGTGTTCACCTCGATCAACGGTTCATCGGAGCAAACTGTATGTCGTGTATCACAAACAGTTCGTATGGATCAACTGTACGCCCAGCATCACACACGAACCTAAAATATGAATCATATTTGATGTATCATTCATCGCAAATGTTTTGCGTCTTTTTTGATGGTTTTTTACATCACCATTTGTGATTAATGCAACGCACACAGTTTCGTCAAAGGGTCTCTGATCGTAGTGTCGCATTAGTGGCATCCTGTCGTAGTGTACGATCCTAGTCCACATAATTGCTTACAATATTTTCAACTTTGTCTTCCTCTAGGAATGTACTAAAACAGGGAGCTACAACGCAAGCTATTGATCTACAACATAATTTGCAAAGAAAAGTTAGACTATTTTCATGATAATGAGGTCAATTAATCATATTACTTAAGAACTCCCACTGAAATCAACATCCCTTCGGTTGTCCGAGTGTAACACAATCCCAATTCAAAAACCCAAGTCCAATCATCACGTGATATGAGGTGGTTTCAATGGTGAACATCTCCATGTTGATCATATCTACTATATGAGTCGTGTTCGACCTTTCGGTCTCTTGTGTTCTGAGGCCATGTCTGTACATGCTAGGCTCATCAAGTTTAACTCAAGTGTTTCGCATGTGCAAAACTGGCTTGCACCCATTGTATGTGAGCGTAGAGTCTATCACACCCGATCATCACGTGGTGCTTCGACACGACGAACTTTCGCAATGGTGCACACTTGGGGAGAACACAATTTTATCCTGAAATTTAAGTGAGGGATAACCTTATGACGTTATCGTCGTCCTAAACAAAATAAGATGCATAAAAGGATTAACATCACATGCAAATCATAAGTGACATGATATGGCCATCAACTTGTTCTTTTGATCTCCATCTCCGAAGCACCGGCATGATCTCCATCGTCACCGGCATGACACCATGATCTCCATCATCAAGCCGCCATCGGGGTTGTCATGCCAACCATGCTTCTACTACTATTGCTATCGCTTAGCGATAAATTAAAGCATTACATAGCGCTTAATGATTGACACGCGGGTCATAAAATAATTAAAGACAACCCTATGGCTCATGCCGGTTGCCATATGCATCGACATGCAAGTCAATATAAACTATTACAAACATTATCATGTCATACATCAAATATATTTCATCATGTCTTTGTCCATATCATATCACAACATGCCCTGCAAAAACAAGTAAGATGTCCTCTAGTTGTTGTTGCATGTTTTACATGGCTGCTATGGCTATCTAGCAAGAACGATTCTTACCTACGCAAAGACACAATGGTGATATGCAAATTACTATTTAACCTTCTACAAGGACCGCCTTTTTCGAATCCGATTCAACTAAGGTGGGAGAGATAGACACCCGTTAGCCATCTTTTTGCAACAAGTAGCATGTTAGTCGATGGAACCGGTCTCATGTATGTGGACATGTAAGGTTGGTCTGGGCCGCTTCATCCCACAATACCGCTGAATCAAGAAAAGACCAAGGAAGGAAGCAATCTAAATATCAATGCCCACAAACTCCTTGGTGTTCTACTCGTGATGTCATCTATGCATAGACCTAGATCATGATGCCACTGTTGGGGAAATTTGCATGGGAAACAAAAAAATTCCTACGCTCACCAAGATCAATTTAGGAGATGACCATCTACGAGAGGAGAGATTGCATCTACGTACCCTTGCAGATCGCTAAGCGGAAGTGTTAAGAAATGCGGTTGATGTAGTCGAACATCTGTGATCCAATCACGATGTATCCCGCGAACTCCGATCCAAGTGCCGAATGGACGGCAACTCTGCATTCAACACACATACGGCTTGATAAAGCCTTCACCTCTTCGATCCAGTGAGTGGTGATGAAGTAGTAGCTCGAATTCTCCGGTAGCACGATAGCGTGGTGGTGGCGGTGGTGGTGGAATCTCAAAAGGGCTTCACTAAGCACTACGGAGAAGAAGATGGCTATGAGGGAGAGGAGGGGCAGCGCCATGGCATGAATAGATCTGTACAGGGGCGGCGTCCCTCTCTCCACCTCTCTATAAATAGGGGGAAGGGAGGAGGAGGGGTGCCCCTAGATCCCATCTAGGGGGCAGCGGCCAAGGCAGATGGGGGCCCCCCTTAGGGAAACCCTAGGGTGGCTTGCCACCCACGCCAGGTGGAGGGAACCCTAGAGGAGCGCTCCACCCCTCGTGGTTATGTGAGTTGAGGTGAGGGGGCACACATCCCCTTAGTGGGATAGTTTGCCCCCTCCCCTTTGGCCCAAGAGGGACCGCAACACTTGTCGGGGCCCCCGAAACCCCTTTCAGTCATGCTGGTCATCACCCGGTACCCCCGGAACAATTCCGGACTCCAATATCCTTCGTCCAATATATCAATTGTTAGGGCATATCTCTCTCGAAGTGGTTTTGGTGATTGATGACAATGTGTTTGTGGACTAATCATGTGTGTTGAGCATTTCAAATATTCATTTATTGGCATGAGACGATTCTTTCCCTTTGGAGCTCAAAAGTGAAGACAGTGTAGTTCTCTTTCGTTTCGGTTTTGGTGGACTTCAGTCATAGGAGACACCGTACTATCAAGAAGGGGTCCATATCGGAAAGGCTAGGGTGGAATCAACACGTACACTTTGCTTTGGCACCCGAGCTCCTTTCATCTTCCTTGGAGTATACCTTTATCACGAAAGTGACAGATGGGAGGAGCGAGCGGTAGCACCACTGGGCCGGAGCGGCAGTACCGCTAATAGCCTCAAGTAGTAGCACCACTGCTTCATAGTGGTAGTACTGCTCATGGCCAGCAGTGGTAGTACGGCTCTAGTTTCACGCCGGTGCTTCCTCAAATCAAGACCGGCGAGTCTCGTGTCCGGTTCAGCAGTAGTACGAGCAGTAGTACCACTCGCAAGCGGTAGTACCGCACCTACCACCACTGCTAGTGCTGCCCGAGCTCTCTCTCTCTCTCTCTCTCTCTCTCTCTCTCTCGTACCCCTTCCCCCTCTGAAGCCCATGCTCACAGTCTCCGCAGTAGTAGCACTGGGGCTCGTGGTAGTACCACTACGTCCAGCGGTAGTACTACTCCCCAAAGCTGGAGTACCGTTCTCTACGGGCTGAAGAGGGGATAACGGTTGGATTGCTTCCACCACTATAAAGGGGGTCTTCTTCCCCAAGAAGACCCACCTCTTTTCCTCCAAGCTCCATTGTTGCTCCAAAGCTCATTTTTGCCCGATCTCTCTCCCTAGCCAATCAAACTTGTTGATTTTCTAGGGATTGGTTGAGGAGGCCCGGATCTACACTTCCACCGACTCCCCCCACTAACCCGTTGCGAATCTTATTACTCTTGGATGTTTGAGCACCCTAGATGGTTGAGGTCACCTCAGAGCCACACTCCATTGTGGTGAAGCTTTGTGGTATCATTGGGATCCTCCAATCAAGTTGTGGAGATTGCCCCAACCTTGTTTGTAAATGTTCGATTGCCGCCTTCAAGGTCACCACTAGTGGAATCATGTCATCTCGCATTGTGTGAGGGCGTGAGGAGAATACGGTGGCCCTAGTGGCTTCTTGGGGAGCATTGTGCCTCCACACCACTCCAACAGAGACATGCTTCCCCCGAACACTAGAAAAAAAGACACATCCATGACATTTTGGACCAAACTAATTTTTTTCTATCATGCTTATGACACTTCTATGACGATGATTATGACAAAACCCGGTATCATTGTAGATGTGGTGGGATCCTACTTCTGTGACAAAAAATCATGACAGAAAATGGACTTTTCATCCTGGGCGGGCCGGAGATGCAGCTGCATGACATTATTTGGGCTGTCCATGACGGGAAAAAATTGTGGTAGCAGCAAGGGTGAGGAAAATATCGGGGAGTTCCCGATTATGGTGGGTGATCGGGGTTGAGCGATGCATGGAGGTTTCCACATTTCTCTCATGTACGCGCGTATGTGCGAGGCATCGGCTAACTACCCGAGTGATCGCACGTTACTGAACCTGAGCGATTGATCCCTTGGGTATTAACTGAACCCGACCAATTCATTCGCTGCTGACTGAACCTGAGCGATTCCTTCGTTGCTGCTCCTAACTAAACCAGAGCGATCGATCACTGCTGCTGCTTACTGAAGCCGATCAAGCTCCCGTGCGAGATGTAGCCAACTGGTGTTGGGTTGCCTCTCAACAAACAATGACCGTTGCTACCGTGTGTGCAGTACGTAGAACAAGTCGAGACGTGGTGAGTCGAGCCGGTTGGTTGGATGTGGTTGAACAGTTCCCGGTGGGGGTTGGGTGAACATGACCCCGCGGTAGTAGGCTATTGTCGCTGGATGAACAGGACCCTGAGGAAGCCGCCGCACCCCAGCTGGTTGGGGGTGGATGAACAGAACCCCATGGAGGCTCTATGAATAGCAGTCGGTGAAGGCTGGATGAACAGTAGCCGTGGATGAACAGTAGCCCAAGAATGCTGGAGGAGGTCGATGGTGGATGAATAGTAGCCCGTGGAGGCTGGAGCTAGGCAGTAGATGGTGGATTAACAGGCCCCGTTTTGACCGTAGGTGCTCCAACACAAGTCCGTTTCCTCAATTTTGCAGTATGGCACACCCCTCCTGATTAACAGGACCCCGTTTTGACCGTACATTGTCAAACACAAGTCTGTATCCTCCGTTTTGTGTCACGCCAGACCCTTCCATATGAACAGGACCCCGTTTCGACCATACGTGGTCGAACAGAAGGCCCGTTTCCTCTGTTCTGCGGTATGCCGGGCCTTGTTTTGGCTGTTCCGTCCAAGTCGGTTGGCTCCCGATGAACACGACGCTGTTGCTGCCGTCCCCTGCCTCTCCATGTACACGAGGCCTGGCCGTACATATGCGCGAGTAGGCATTCGAGACCCCGCCCATATGTACGTACGTGGCTGTATTTTTTGGCATCTGGCTATACATACGTATACACAGTTTAGAAGGGACTATCTGAACTGCTACATCGGGGGCATGCCGAGTCTTCCTCCACCACCAACTCGACGTCGTCTACTACTACACGTGTCGTTGATTGCTCGGCCACGGTTTATCGTTGCAGAGAGACCGATCGACCAGTATGTACGTACACGTTTGCGACAATGCTACGTATGCTTCGACCGGGTGGGTCCCAGCTGTCAGGGAGGACAAGGATGCACTTCCTTGCGTGCGAAGATATAGCTGGTGGGCCCCGGCTATCAGGGGGGGGGGGTTATTTTCATTTTGCAGTAATAAGGAGGTAGTTCCTTGGTTTCAAAGATGTAGCTGGTGGGTCCATCTGTCAGCCTCACAGCCTAAAGTCCACTTCCGATGGCTGTCGTTCATTGATCTCATTGACCACGAGGCGCCGCGAGCATCAAGGTGGTGGATGACGGTGAGGCCTAGGAAGGGAACAACGAGGAGCTAGGGAAGACGAGGCGGGTGGATGCCCACGCAGAGGGGAGTACGAGGGTTCACTGGTTCGGCTGCGGTGTAAGTCTTCCATCACCGGAGAATAACAGGGGGTGTGGGTGAGTAGAGGGAAGGTCTGGCCAGTCATAGTATGGTCGGTCTGTGAGGCATGCGCGGCAGCATAACCGGCCATGGGTGGCTGGAGCAGGCGGTATGGCGGGCCTGGTTTGGGCGGCTGAAGCAAGAAGACCAGAGGCTGAACACGCAGCACGGCCATTGATTTAACATCCAACGGTCGGTGCAACTAGAATAATTTGGACTAAGTTGACAAAACCCGTACGCGTCAACTTAGTTGGCCCACAAGTCAGCCTCCAAATCTGGTGGGTCCCAGCTAACAGGGGGGAATCATTTTTTGCTCATAATAAGGTGGCCCTTCCTTGCATGCGAAGATGTTTTCTGGGTATTTTAATTTCTTCTTTTTCAAATTAGAATAAAAATAAAACAATTTAGCATCTTTGGTACAATCTATATTTTCGCGAAATGGATCATAATAAAGTTGGTGGGTCCCAACTGTCAGGGAGAGGTAACTTTTTTCCACGTAATAAAGGATACACTTTCCTGCGTCCGAATATGTATCTAGTGGCTCAAACCTGTCAGGGGGAGAAAACATTTGTTTTGGCAAAGTAAGGAGGGACTTGCTGGCGTGCGGCCATGTGCCAGGCGGGTCCCTACTGTCAGCCACTCCACGTTCATGCCGCTTCCGATGGCTGTCGTTTGTTGACAAAGTTGACCATGCCGCGCCGAGAGAACCAACGTGGTGGATGATGGCAACGCCTAGGAAGCGAGCGACCCGGAGCCGGCGATGACACAATAGTGGATGCCCATGCAGAGGGGACTACGAGGGTTCACTGGTTCGGCTGCGGTGTGAGGTTTTCATCGCCGGAGAGTAACAGGAGGTGTTGGTGAGTAGAGGAATGGCCTGGACAACAATGAGAGTAGGGTGCGCCGCTGAGGCCTGCGCGGCAGCACAGCCGGCCACGGGAGGCGGTAGCAGGCAATACCGCCAACAGTGATTTGGGCGGCTGAAGCATGAATATTCGAGATTGAAGAAGCACCACAACCGTTAGATGGACATCCAACGGCCACTGCTAACAGAATCATGTGTTGACTATAAGTTGACAAAGCCTTGCGTACGCGTCAACTTAGTAGGCCCACAAGTGACCAACATCAGTGGCACAGAACATATATCTCATTTGTGATTTCTTATAATGTACAACCCATTTTTTAATTCTAATGGAATTTACTCAGCCCATTTGTTGTTTGTTAAAATAACAGCCGATTTTCTATCCAGAACTTTGTTAATAATTTCAGCCAACCGCTCAAAGAAATTCAACAAAAATTCGAACATTTTGATGGGACCAAATATTTTTGAACCCGAAATTTAGAGTCAAATTAAATATAATTTCAAAATAAATTTGTATTAGGTAAAAATCCAATGAAATTTTGCGCGCGAAACAAGTAATGAAATTAAAAAATGTACCTTTTTTAGAAGAATAAAAATGTACCTGTTCGGTGTGTTTTTTATATTTACAGCCAATTTTTTTAATTACAGCTCATTCATTATTTCTTAAAGCCCATTTTCTTGGCAAGTTTAATGCGGCCCGGAGAATAACAAGTTGACCTGAGTTGGGTATTCCACAAAAAAAGAATTGGTGAGCTAGCCATTTTCACATTTAAATAAAAATATCTGAGCTGGATATTTGTTCAACATAAAATAATAGCCTGGGCCAGACGGGCCACTATGACGCCCCTGATTAAATCGTACACTAATCATGCACGCAAACGTGTATGATCAAGATCAGGGACTCACGGGAAGATATCACAACACAACTCTAAAAACATAAATAAGTCATACAAGCATCATAATACAAGCCAGGGGCCTCGAGGGCTCGAATACAAGTGCTCGATCATAGACGAGTCAGTGGAAGCAACAATATCTGAGTACAGACATAAGTAAACAAGTTTGCCTTAAGAAGGCTAGCACAAACTGGGATACAGATCGAAAGAGGCGCAGGCCTCCTGCCTGGGATCCTCCTAACTACTCCTGGTCGTCGTCAGCAGCCTGCACATAGTAGTAGGCACCTCCAGTGTAGTAGTCGTCGTCGACGGTGGCGTCTAGCTCATGGGCTCCAAAGTCTGGTTGCGGGATCTAGGAAGAAGAGGAAAACGGGGGAAAAGAGGGAGCAAAGCAACTGTGAGTACTCATCCAAAGTACTCGCAAGCAAGGAGCTACACTACATATGCATGGGTATATGTGTAAGGAGGCCATATCAGTGGACTGAACTGTAGAATGCCAGAATAAGAGGGGGATAGCTAGTCCTATCGAAGACTACGCTTCTGGCAGCCTCCGTCTTGCAACATGTAGAAGAGAGTAGATTGAAGTCCTCCTTGTAGCAACGCATAGCATAATCCTCCCCTCTTCGCCCTGTGGAAAAGCGATCATCGGGTTGTCTGTGGAACTTGTCTGGGTGTGTTTTATTAAGTATCCGGTTCTAGTTGTCATAAGGTCAAGGTACAACTCCGGGTCGTCCTTTTACCGAGGGACACGGCTATTCGAATAGATAAACTTCCCTGCAGGAGTGCACCACATAACCCAACACGCTCGATCCCATTTGGCCGGACACACTTTCCTGGGTCATGCCCGGCCTCGGAAGATCAACACGTCGCAGCCCCACCTAGGCCTAACAGAGAGGTCAGCACGCCGATCTAACTCCTATGGCGCAGGGGTCTGGGCCCATCGCCCATTGCACACCTGCACGTTGCATGGGCGGCCAAAAGCAGAACTAGCCCCCTTAATACAAGAGCAGGCTTACGTTCCAATCCGGCGCGCGCCGCTCAGTCGTTGATGTCTAGAAGGCTTCGGCTGATACGACAATGTCGAGTGCCCATATCTTTCCCGCGTAGTTGGTTAGTGCGTATAGGCCAGTGGCCAGACTCAGATCAAATACCAAGATCTCGTTAAGCGTGTTATTATGAAGCAACCGTGAACGCCGACCAAGGCCAGGCCCACCTCTCGCCTAGGTGGTCTCAACCTGCCCTGTCGCTCCGCCACAAAGATCCACACAGAGGGCCGTCGGGACAAAGGTCCTTCAACCCCCAATCCATGAATCACTCGCGGTACTTCGAGCCGACCCGACTTAGTCACCATCTGTAGTATGTATATATGTATAGTATATACCCGTGATCACCTCCCAAGTGATCACGGCCCGATAGTATAGCAAGGCAGACCGACAAGAATGTAGGGCCAATAGTGATAAACTAGCATCCTATACTAAGTATTTAGGATTGCAGGTAAGGTATCAACAGACTGTAGCAACAATGTCAGGCTATGCAACAGAATAGGATTAACGGAAAGCAGTAACATGCTACACTACTCTAATGCAAGCAGTATAGAGGAGAATAGGCGATATCTGGTGATCAAGGGGGGGGGGGCTTGCCTGGTTGCTCTGGCAAGAAGGAGGGGTCGTCAACTCCGTAGTCGAACTGGGCAGCAGCAGCGTCGGTCTCGTAGTCTACCGGAGAGAAGAGGGGGAAGAAACAATGAATATCACGCAAACAAATGCATATCGATGCATGACATGACAAGTAATAATGCTAGGTGTGCCAATCGCGGTAGTAGGTGATACCGACGAAGGGGGAAAACATCTGGGAAAGTATCCCCGGCGTTTCACGTTTTCGGACAGGTGAAACGGAGGGGGAAAGTCGTGTGTTTGCTATGCTAGGGAGGTATGGCGGACGAACGAGCTGCGTATCCGGATTCGTCTCGTCGTTCTGAGCAACTTTCATGTAGAAAGTATTTTCATCCAAGTTACGGATTATTTTATATGATTTTGTAAAGTTTTAATCATTTTCTGATTTTAATTTTTTATCTAAATCCAACATTATCCAGAACAGTGCATGATGATGCAGGCATGACATCACAGTGATGTCAGCAGGTCAACTAGTCGGTTGACCAGTCAAACCAGATAGGTGGGTCCAGTGGGACCCACATGTCATTGAGACACAGGTGAAACAGGATTTGTTTTAGATTAATTAGAATTAACTAAGTGTGGGCCCCATTAGTCAGTGTGTATTAGACTAGATTAATTAACTTAACTAATTTAATTAGGTTATAGGGTGCGGGCCACTGGTCAGCTGCTGGCACCAGCCCAACCAGCAAGTTGACCATGGTCAACAGGTCAAAGGGGGCATTGGGCCCACCAGTCAGTGGCCCAGGCGGTGCCACGTGGACGCCACGTCGGACACCGGCCGGAGACGCGCCGGAGCTGACTCCGGCGAGCCAAACGCGGCGGTGCGGCTTGGGAGGGACACGGGTTTCGCGCACAGGGGGTCTGTGTGGCTGTGGCCGGGCGCGTTCGACGCGGCTCGGCGTCGCGCGTCGAGCGATGGTGGCCAGAGGGGCTGGAACGGACGGAGGCGAGTGCTTCGAGCTCGCCGGCGGCGAAGTGCTCCGGGCGAGCGAGAACAACGATGATACAGGGCAGTTTTGGGCAAACCGGAGAGTGGGGCAAGGCCTACACGGCGTGGGGAGTGCAACGGGGTTGAGCCCGTGACCAAAAGGTCACCGGAGGCACGCCGGCGACGAGCGTAGGCGGCAGCGCGTTCGGGCGCTACGGCGACAACTATCTAGGGCGCACGAGAGAGAGAGAGAGAGAGAGAGAGAGAGAGAGAGAGAGAGAGAGAGAGAGAGAGAGAGAGAGAGAGAGAGTAGGGGCTCATCGAGCGGCGCACACGGTGGCCCTTGGGGGTTTAGTAGTTGTAGGGGCGCGGCTGGAGTCGGTGAAGAACGGCGGCGGAGCTTGTCGGAGTAGAGGAGGAAGACGGCGGCGTCGGGGGCGTTGTGGTTGCTCCGGTCTCCAACGGGTTGCACCAGTCGAAGCAGAGGACAACGGCGGCCCTTGAAGACACCATGGGGCGGCGAGGTGGGCACGGTGGCCGTGGCTAGGCCGGAGCCATGGCGGCGGTGGCGCTCGGATGCGGAGGGTAAGGAGAGGGCAAGGTGAATCTAGAGGGGAGTGGGAGCGGCGCAGGAACCGAGGCGAGAGTGAGGGCGAGTGGGAGGCGGGATCGAGGAGGCGGGGCGGGGCGGCCTTATCCTCGCCTCGTCGCCGACGAGAGGGTGCGGCGGGGATGCACCCCTGTTCCGACCCGGGTCGGGGAAACAGGGAAGGGAGGCGGCAGGGGGAGGCGGGCTGGGCCGGCTGGGCCGGTCGGCTGGGTTAGCTGGGCCGTCTGGTCCAAGAGAGGGGGGGTTCGTTTCCTTTTGTTTTATTTTCATTTTTTTCTTTTTATTTATTTTATTTTCTGTTTTATTTCATTTTAAAGTATTTAGGCATTTTCTAAAAATGTGTTTACTTCACCATAATTACCTATGCAATATTTGGCACAAATCGAACATTTTTATTTTAATGTTTGAAAACTTTTATTGTTTTCCTTTAATTAAATTTTGAATTTGTTTCGGTTTTGAATTATCTAGAGTTTATCAACAGTAACCAAGGTGACGTGGCATCATTAGCAGGGGATCACTGTAGCTTAGTTATTCGGGCGTCACAATTCTCCTCCACTACAAGAAATCTCGTCCCTAGATTTAAGAGGTAGTGAAAGGGGGAAGGTTTGGTAACGAATCTAGCGGGTCTTCTCATCCTGGCTTGCTCTTCTCGAAGAGGCCGGTCCAATATATTAATGTCTTCATTTCTCTGCTTTAGGTCACATGATGAAGTCGGTGTCCTTTCTTCAGGAACTCCATCGTACTTACGAAAGAATAAAGAGTGGGCATTCCGGGAGAACAGACCTCTGCAAGGTCGACTATTTGGTCGATAACATCGGGGAGGGTGGCGGATAGCAACTCTCGAATTGAAACATAAGAAAATATCATGAGCAAAGTAAGAAGGTGCAAAATAGAAGTTTCAAGCACACAGGCAATCGTTCGTTGCCTGAAACAAAGTCTAAAAGGGTTCAGAGCAATGGGAATAAGTATTGCGTCTGACTGTAGAACTGATGATCTCTCGGAAGGTGGCTCAGAAATTACTTACGAGGCCACGCGCGAGGAACAACCTTGGCAAGAGGGGGTGTACCGGAGAGTCAGGTTTTGATCCTGTGGAACTGTGGGTTGTGGGCCCACCATGTGGGTTAAAGTAAGAAGGGCATTGACATCTTGCACGGTCATGATAGCAAGACATGTCAGAGGGTAGGCTATCAGTTATGTTGGCAACAATGTCGGTACCAAGGGCGAGGGACGAAGAGAACCATTTTCCTGCTCGTTGAACGAGGCGGACCATTAGGCAAAGTTCTCGTCCATCGGTGGCTACCAGAATGTCATCAATAATAGTAATAGGGTCTTGCTGACAGAATTGTACACCGAGGTGTTTACATAAGCAGGAGAATATTACTGCTTAGATTATATAGATCACAAGAAACGTTAAACCAACCAATGGAAAGGACAATATGATTATCAGATTAAACAGAACAATGGAAAGGAAAATGTGTTTAAACACATATTTCAACGGTATATCCTTCCCAAGGACAAACAGAGCATGATATCCATGTCAGGATATAATGTAGAAAACTCTTTACGTAGGGGAGAGAAATTTTCATGACATTACCCATACAACGGTATTTGGATAATTGAGCAAGAAACAATTAGCATTGGGATAAGTGTTCTTGTTGAAAATTGGAGTACCATAGACATGCTTCGAGATAGCATTGACATGGTCATCAGGTGAAGATCAGACTTTGGAAACACAACGGATCCATCAGGAACAACTTATAGAATAAGTCTTACAATTTCCTCATGGAAGAATGACTAACCTTGCCAAAAAGGTAACTATAACAATAGGTCCTCCGGCCAGGTGTGCTAGGCTTGACATCACCTTACCGGGTCATATAAGGACCAATGTTATAACTCTTGGAATTTGTTCCAACCATCATATCTGACTGAGATTCAGATCTGGTTGGTGTCAGGGTACCTCAGACTCAGGATCCTTAGATAAAAAGGTGCGACACGAATTGACGAGAAGTCTTCATAAGATTCTCGGGAAATGAACTATGGAAGTGAGTTCTGAAACAAGAGTTCATCAATAAACCAAGGAGAGGATGAGGGGGTGGATGATAGACTCAGCGACAATTCCCCGAGATTTCCAAACGGATGGATTTCCACAATAATGTGAACAAGAAGATGAAACTTGTCAATTCAAATGATATAATGTTGTCAGCTCGAGGAAAAACATACACCATCAATCATTAGTTGAAAGGTGTGCCCAAAATATGACCTTAGGCAGCAAGATCAATGTTAGAGTGAAGATTCGATAACCAATAGTCTAAGAATGAACTGTCGATCGTTAACTTCAAAGCCATAGGGTTGCTAGAAGTCCAGAACTCAAGCAACATCTTTAGCATATTGGTATCCTGGTTAAAAACAACACAGGGACCAAGGAAGAATGGTGATGGTGAGAAGTATCATCATATCGAGAATTTCTAAGAGGTGGAGCAATCCCCACAACATTCTTGACAGAAAAGACAGTAATACTTCAAGGCAGAACACAACACTAGCTGGAGAGCAAGTTGTATTCATAATGTGGACAAGTTCGCGATGAAAGGAAGTCAAGGGTGTTGTCGATGATAATAAAAATCATCAAGGGCAAGGAGGGTATTGCTCATCAAGAACACAATTAACATCTCGGAAGAAGTCAAAGTGTTGAAGGTGATCCGACACATTTGCTGGGAGGTTTCGAGAGGATGCAATCAAACAACAACGGCAACAAGCAAGGGAATGATGAAGTGGCAAGTTATAGGATCAATATATAAGATGCAAGCTCGGAACCAAAGTTGCCTTTCAAGACAAGCAACATGATGTTGAAAGCTCAACGTAAGTCATGCTCACACATTGAAGAATACGTGCACCAGAGAAGGATGAGGTAGCACAGTCAAAGATAGCAAGACCAGGATGCAGCCGATAGTCTAGGAATGACCAGATTGAGTTCAGAATTTCCTAGGAAAAATACTAGGGTATTTGATTTGTAGTGCGGAATAATTTCACTAGTTGGGGTCCTCGGTTGACAACAACCCAGAACCCGTAGAGTGATTACAACAAGGAAATGCATTATTTCAACAAAGTTAGTAAGATGTGTTGCATCTACAAGACATCTCCGAGATATCAGGGGTAATACTCGAAGGTAGAACATGATAGAAGTAGAACCGGGTCATTGACCTGTGACAGTAGATACTTCAACCTTGGCAAAAATAGACGAGGCACTGGAATGAATTCCCATCAGATATGTCAGATCAGGACAGCATGGTCGGAACCATAACTGTAAGGAATAAATTCCAGAATATTGAAAGAATCATACAACTGGATAATCATTTTGCAAGAAGCTTCCGAGACGGTCTACATCATTTTCATGGGCATGAACACAAAGTTCAAGGTCGACTCCCACTTCTTTAATGTATAACATTTCATTCACCTCTCGCTTTGATAAAACTGTAGTGTTGGAATTTTATTTGGTAGAACACCGAAAGAGTATGAATTGTGAAAACTTTTGGGTTCTCACGGATTAGGGGAAGGCATAGGTTCAACCCATCGGTCATCTTAGTAACATATACCACAAGTTTCAAAAGTAAATACACAAGCTCGAAAGCAGAGGATGATTGGCCAAGCAGAGGATACAATTTACCAAAGGCATTATGTATTAGGGAAATAACTCACAAGGTGATTAAATATGAAGGATACTGTCGGATAACAATCCAACAAAGGACTTGATGGTCCACAAAGGATCTGATGTGAGTATCGGTACTGAACCAGAAGAGGAAAGAATGCAAATGCAATGGTTATGGAATCATATGAGTAATTCGAAGCTCAAATGCAAAGGAATTATGATTCCAAATCGAAGGATCAGAAGCAAACGCTCTGATTAAGGATGGATAAGCTGAATAGACTTAGGGGTACAACCGACGGCAATTGATTGGTCGAGAACCAGCTCATGTTCAGAAATGACGTCTGAGCTGGAAGGATGAATCTTAATTGCGACTGACGATTGCGAACATCCGCATCATAATGAATCAACAGTCTCAAAATGATAGTGCAAAGGATGTCAATGAATAATGCTAGGCATTTGGATTTATCCATAATGCAGGCAGACAAGAATTTCTAGAGCCATAGGCTACAGAGGATTCTCAAAAAATAGGATAATATTTCGAAGAATTTTGTGAAACACCTGAATAACTAGGGAGAAACAAATCCTCGGTAAGTGTGAGGATTATTTTGTAGGTGTATTCAGGCAACAAGGAACTACAAGGCAGTAGGCACAAAGTATTCTCGGAACAATGGAGAAAACTTCGGGGTATCTTGTAATAACAAGATCAACGAGGGATGATCGTATGAATGGCAAGTGTAAGTACTTATCCATCAGGATTTATCGGTGGTCGGGAATAGCAAAAGTGGTGGGCACAAAGTCTCGAGAGAATATCGAAGAGTATCTTCGGAACCTTTTGGTGAAGCAGGCCATCATCTGGAATGAAGGGGCTCTCCGGGAGAAAGTATTTACGAGAACCTAGAGTTAGAGTTAGCAAAACCATTTAACCCGAATAGAAGAGAGATCAGAGTCTCCGAGTAAAGGTCGAGAAGTAAAAGATCCTACTAAAACCTAAATGGCGACATGGGCCCGTAAGCCACACAACCATGTTAGTAAAAGTTTTGCAATGACTATACTCAACTTTGGCCAAGGAGTTGGAAAGGGAGATTCCTATAGGCAATCGGCTCTGATACCAACTTGTGACGCCCTTGATTCAATCGTACACTAATCATGCACGCAAACGTGTACGATCAAGATCAGGGACTTACGGGAAGATATCACAACACAACTCTAAAAACATAAATAAGTCATACAAGCATCATAGTACAAGCCAGGGGCCTCGAGGGCTCGAATACAAGTGCTCAATCATAGACGAGTCAGCGGAAGCAACAATATCTGAGTACAGACATAAGTAAACAAGTTTGCCTTAAGAAGGCTAGCACAAACTGGGATACAGATCGAAAGAGGCGCAGACCTCCTGCCTAGGATCCTCCTAACTACTCCTAGTCGTCGTCAGCAGCCTGCACGTAGTAGTAGGCACCTCCAGTGTAGTAGTCGTCGTCGACGGTGGCGTCTAGCTCATGGGCTCCAAAGTTTGGTTGCGGCATCCGGGAAGAAGAGGAAAACGGGGGAAAAGAGGGAGCAAAGCAACCGTGAGTACTCATCCAAAGTACTCGCAAGCAAGAAGCTACACTACATATGCATGGGTATATGTGTAAGGAGGCCATATCAGTGGACTGAACTGCAGAATGCCAGAATAAGAGGGGGATAGCTAGTCCTATCGAAGACTACACTTCTGGCAGCCTCCGTCTTGCAGCATGTAGAAGAGAGTAGATTGAAGTCCTCCTTGTAGCAACGCATAGCATAATCCTACCCGGCGATCCTCCCCTCGTAGCCCTATGGAAAAGCGATCACCGGGTTGTCTGTGGAACTTGTCTGGGTGTGTTTTATTAAGTATCCGGTTCTAGTTGTCATAAGGTCAAGGTACAACTCCAGGTCATCCTTTTACCGAGGGACACGACTATTCGAGTAGATAAACTTCCCTGCAGGGGTGCACCACATAACCCAACACGCACGATCCCGTTTGGCCGGACACACTTTCCTGGGTCATGCCCGGCCTCGGAAGATCAACACGTCGCAGCACCACCTATGCCTAACAAAGAGGTCAGCACGCCGGTCTAACTCCTATGGCGCAGGGGTCTGGGCCCATCGCCCATTGCACACATGCACGTTGTGTGGGCGGCCAAAAGCAGAACTAGGCCCCTTAATAAAAGAGCATGCTTACGTTCCAATACAGCACGCGCCACTCTGTCGCTGACGTCTAGAATGCTTCGGCTGATACAACAATGTTGAGTGCCCATATCTTTCCCGCGTGGTTGGTTAGTGCGTATAGGACAGTGGCCAGACTCGGATCAAATACCAAGATCTCGTTAAGCGTGTTATTATGAAGCAACCGCGAACACCGACCAGGGCCAGGCCCACCTCTCGCCTAGGTGGTCTCAACCTACCCTGTCGCTCTGCCACAAAGATCAACATAGAGGGCCGTCGGGACAAAGGTCCTTTCGGCCCCCAATCCGTGAATCACTCGCGGGTACTCTTCGAGCCGACCCGACTTTAGTCACCATCTGTAGTTTGTATATATGTATAGTATATACCCGTGATCACCTCCCAAGTGATCATGGCCTGATATTATAGCAAGGCAGACCGACAAGAATGTAGGGCCACAGGTGATAAACTAGCATCCTATACTAAGTATTTAGGATTGCAGGTAAGGTATCAACAGATGTAGCAACAATGTCGGGCCATGCATTAGAATAGGATTTACGGAAAGGAGTAACATGCTACACTACTCTAATGCAAGCAATATAGAGGAGAATAGGTGATATCTGGTGATCAAGGGGGGCTTGCCTGGTTGCTCTGGCAAGAAGGAGGGGTCGTTAACTCCATAGTCGAACTGGGCAGCAGCAGCTTCGGTCTCGCAGTCTACCGGAGAGAAGAGGGGGAAGAAACAATTAATATCATGCAACCAGATGCATATCGATGCATGACATGACAAGTAACAATGCTAGGTGTGCCCAATCGCGGTAGTACGTGATACTGATGAAGGGGGAAAACATCCGGGAAAGTATCCCCGGTGTTTCGCGTTTTCGGACAGGCGAACCAGAGGGGGAAAGTCGTGTGTTTGCTATGCTAGGGAGGTGTGGCGGGCGAATGGGCTGCATATCCAGATTCGTCTCGTCGTTCTGAGCAACTTTCATGTAGAAAGTATTTTCATCCGGGTTACGGATTATTTTATATGATTTTCTAAAGTTTTAATCATTTTCTGATTTTAATTATTTATTTAAATCCAACATTATCCAGAACAGTGCATGATGACGCAGGCATGACATCACAATGATGTCAGCAGGTCAACTGGTCGGTCAACCAGTCAAACCAGACAGGTGGGTCCCGTGGGACCCACATGTCATTGAGACACAGGTGAAACAAGATTTGTTTTAGATTAATTAGAATTAACTAAGTGTGGGCCCCATTAGTTAGTGACTAATTAGCCTAGATTAATTAACTTAACTAATATAATTAGGTTATAGGGTGCGGGCCACTGGTCAGCTGCTGGGATCAGCCCAGTCAGCAAGTTGACCACGGTCAACAGGTCAAAGGGGGCTCTAGGCCCACCAGTCAGTGGCCCAGGCGGTGCCACGTGGATACCACGTCGGACACCGGCCGGAGACGCGCCGGAGCTGACTCCGGCGAGCGAAACGCGGCGGCGCGGCTTGGGAGAGACGTGGGTTTCACGCACAAGGGGTCTGCGGGGCAGTGGCCGGGCGCGTTCGACGCGGTTCGGCGTCACGCGTCGAGCGTTGGTGGCCAGAGGGGCTGGAACGGACGGAGGCGAGTGCTTCGAGCTCGCCGGCGGCGAAGTGCTCCGGGCAAGCGACAACAACGATGATATGGGGCACTTTCGGGCAAACCAAAGAGCGGGGCGAGGCCTACGCAGCGTGGGGAGTGCAACGGGGTTGAGCCCGTGACCAAAAGGTCACCGGAGGCACGCCAGCAACAAGCGCAGGCGGCATCCCGTTCGGGCGCTACGGCAGCAACTATCTAGGGCGCATGAGAGAGAGAGAGAGAGAGAGGAGAGAGCATGGGCTCACCGAGCGGCGCACGCGGTGGCCCTTGGGGGTTTAGTAGCTGCAGGGGCGCGGCCGGAGTCGGTGAAGAACGGCGGCGGAGCTTGTTGGAGCAGAGGAGGAAGACGGCGGCGTTAGGGGCGTTGCGGTGGCTCCGGTATCCAACGGGTTGCACCAGTCGAAGCAGCGGATGACGACGACCCTTGGAGACACCGTGGGGCGGCGAGGTGGGCACGCTGGCCGTGGCTAGGCCGGAGCCATGGCGGCGGTGGCGCTCGGATGCGGAGGGGAAGGAGAGGGCGAGGTGGATCTGGAGGGGAGTGGGAGAGGCGCAGGAACCGAGGCGAGAGTGGGGGCGAGTGGGAGGCGGGGTCGAGGAGGCGGGGCGGGGCGGCCTTATCCTCGCCTCATCGCCGACGAGAGGGTGCGACGGGGACGCGCCCCTGTTCCGACCCGGGTCGGGGGAACAGGGAAGGGAGGCGGCAGGGGAGGCGGGCCGGGCCGGCTGGGCCGGTCGGCTGGGTTAGCTGGGCCGTCTGGTCCAAGAGAGGGGGGGTTTGTTTCCTTTTGTTTTATTTTCATTTTTTTCTTTTTATTTATTTTATTTTCTGTTTTATTTCATTTTAAAGTATTTAGGCATTTTCTAAAAATGTGTTTACTTCACCATAATTACCTATGCAATATTTCACACAAATCGAACATTTTTATTTTAATGTTTGAAAACTTTTATTGTTTTCCTTTAATTAAATTTTGAATTTGTTTCGGTTTTGAATTATCTAGAGTTTATCAATAGTAACCGAGGTGACGTGGCATCATTAGCGGGGGATCACTATAGCTTAGTTATCCGGGAGTCACAGTCACAGCCCGCCCAGTTGATACCCTGCTCCTCTGAACAACAACAAAAACATCACTCAAGAAAAACTCTGCTCACACCTAAAAAACACAAATACTGCTCGAGCTGCTGGGTCCCAGCTGCCAGCCGCTCCTTGTGCAATTCTCTTATTTATTGACTTTATAGGTTGACAACGGTGTGGGGCCATGATGTCAGTAAACCAGGAAGAAGCAAAAATATATTATAGTTGTATATACTAATAAGGAGGCACTCGCGTCAGTGCGGCTATGGCTCTGGCAGGATCCACTGTCATCCTCTCCAATTAAAGTCATCTCCTGATTCCTCATGTCCGTTGACCATGTTGACAACGCGAGACGACAGCGCCATGGCGAGAGCAACAACTCGAAGGAGGACGGAGAGGGCCTCGCGGGCCCTACGGATGGTCTGATACATCACCCGCTACTCATTCAGGAATCCAGGATCATAGGGCCACATGTCCACGACGACATTGTCGTTCGCTTGTTCACCGACGATTCATCCTTCCACAAGCTGGTGCTCGTTGAGGAGACGAAGGTTGCAGCACAGGTCCTCCTGCGCTGGTAGTTCTTAGGCCATTAGGGCGTAGAAGTGTGGTCACACCTGCTCTATGGTGAACACGACATGAACTGGCTTTGGCAATGGCGCCGGCTCCTGGTCGAAAGCCATGTCCATCGTCAGATTGTTGTCTCTCAGCTCGGTGAGATCGCTCGCGAGCCAGCCTGTCCGGCTGCTGGACCGGACCGCTGCCAAGCATGAGTCTGACCGCCCTGGCCTGATGTCTGCTAGAACTACGTTGGTATTTCCCCAAAGAGGAAGGGATGATGCACTACATCAATGGTAGGTATTTCCCTCAGTGATGAGACCAAGGTTATCGAACTAGTAGGAGAACCATGCAACACAACGTAAATAGCTCCTGCACACAAATAACAAATACTCGCAACTCGACGTGTTAAAGGGTTTGTCAATCCCTTTCGGGTAACGGCGCCAGAAATTGGCGAGTGACGGGAGAAAGTTGTAGTAGATTGGATAAATAGATCACAAATGAAATAAAGTGCAACAAAGTATTTTTGTATTTTTGGGTTAATGGATCTGAAAATAAAAGAAAATAAAAATAGATCGCAATGTATTAAAGAAGAGACTCGGGGGCCGTAGGTTTTACTAGTGGCTTCTCTCGAGAAAAATAACAAATGGTGGGAATACAATTATTGTTAGGCAATTGATAGAACTTCAAATAATCATGACGATATCCAGGCAATGATCATTATATAGGCATCACGTCCAAGAATAGTAGACCGACTCCTGCCTGCATCTACTATTATTACTCCACACATTGACCGCTATCCAGCATGCATCTAGTGTATTAAGTTCATGGAAAAATGGAGTAATGCAATAAGAACGATGACATGATGTAGACACGATCTATTTATGTAGAAATACACCCCATCTTGTTGTCCTTAATAGCAACGATACATACGTGTTGTTTCCCTTTCCGTCACTGGGATCAAGCACCGTAACATCGAACCCACCACAAAGCACCTCTTCCCATTGCAAGATAAATAGATCAAGTTGGCCAAACAAAACCCAAATATCGGAGAAGAAATTCGAGGCTATAATAAATCATGCATATAAGAGATCAAATAAGACTCAAATAACTTTCATGGATAAAAACATAGATCTGATCATAAACTCAAAGTTCATCGGATCCCAACAAAGACACCGCAAAAAGACTTGCATCATATGGATCTCCAAGAGACCATTGTATTGAGAATCAAGAGAGAGAGAGAGAGAGAGAGAGAGAGAGAGAGAGAAAGAGAGAGAGGGAACCATCTAGCTACTAACTATGGACCTATAGGTCTACAAAGAACTACTCACGCATCATCAGAGAGGCACCAAGGGACATGATGAACCCCTCCGTGATGTTGTCTAGATTTGATCTGGTGTTTCTAGAACTTGCGGCGACTGGAATTAATTTTCGTCGACTCCCCTAGGGTTTCTGGAATATTGGAGTATTTATACAGCAAAGAGGCGGTGCGGGAGACCACTGAGGTGGGCATAACCCACCTGGGCGCGTCTGGGCCCCCAGGCGCGCCCTGGTAGGTTGTGGCACCCTCGGGGCACCCCTCTGGTACTTCATCGGCCCACTTGTGTCTTCTAGTCCAGAAAAATCCACAAAAAGTTTCGCTACGTTTGGACTCCGTTTGGTATTGATTTCCTGCAATGTAAAAAACAAGCAGAAAATAGCAACTGGCACTGGGCACTATGTCAATAGGTTAGTACCAAAAAATGATATAAAATGATTACAAAATGATTTTAAAACATCCAAGAATGGTAATATACCAGCATGGAACAATCAAAAACTATAGATACGTTGGACACGTATCAGCATCCCCAAGCTTATTTGCTGCTTGTCCACGAGTAGGTAAATGATAAAAACAGAATTTTTGATGTGGAATGCTGCCTAACATGTTCATCACATATTATTTTCTTTATAGCATGGACATATGGACTGTTATATGGTTCAAAGCAATAGTCTAGTTTTGACATGAAGACTTTAATACTCAAGCATATCGACAAGCAACAATGTCTTTGAAAATATCAACGCTAAAGCAAGTTATCCCTAGCCCATTATGCTCAATCATTGATCCATTCATGAAACACACTCAAATACTAGCTATACCCAATGCTCAAGTATGATCATAGTGCCCCTTAGTTGGTGCTTTATAAGAGAAGATGGAGACTCAAGATAAAATATAGAAATTGCATAAAGTAAAAGAAAGGCCCTTCACAGAGGGAAGTAAGGATTTGTAGAGGTGCTCGAGCTCAAAGCGAAAATTGAGAGATAAAAACATTTTGGGAGGCTTGCCCACCAACAAAAACGACTTAGAGTTCCCAACACTTTCCATGCTAGATATATCATAGGCGGTTCCCAAATAGAAAATAATGTTTTTCCTTTTCCCACCATACTTTCACTTTCCATGGCTAACTGTATCCACGGGTGCCCTCCATACCAACACTTTCCAAGGAATTTATTATTTGACAACATGAAGTAAATTCATTTTTTCATTTCAGGACTGGACATCCCTAATACCTTTGCCTTACTCTCGTGCAATGACAAGTGAATAAACACTCATCGTGAGAATAACACATCTAGCATGGAAAACATCGGCCACCCCTCACCGCCTCGCGAGCGGTACGAGCACACAAAAGAGAAATTTATTTTGAAAATTAGAGATGGCACATGCAAATTTGCTTAGAACATCCCGGAAATACCGCATATAGGTGTATATAGTGGACTCATATGGCAAAACTGGTTTAAACGGTTTTGGATGCACAAGTAGTGATCATCTTAGTGCAAATGAAGGCTAGCAAAAAGATTGAGAAGCGTCCAACCAAGAAACAAAAAATCTCGTAAGTGAGCATTAAGCATAATTAACACCGAATAATGCGCCACAAGTAGGATGTAATTTCATTGCATAACTATCAACTTTCATGCTTGCATAGGGAATCACAAACCTTAACACCAATATTCTTACTAAAGCATAATTACTCATCAACCCGACTCACATATCATATCGTCATATCTCAAAACCATTACTAAGAACCAAGTTTATTTTGTCCAATGATCTTCATGAAAGTTTTTATTATATCCTCCTTGGATATCTATCACTTTGGAACTTGTTTCATATGTTGCTTTTAATAAGCTCAAACAAATTTAAGTGAAGAACATGAGCATAATATTTCTTTATCTCAAAATAATCTATGTGAAGCAAGAGAGAATTTCTTAAAAAAATTACTAACTACCAAATAAATCTAATTGAAGAATGAGGGCATTTCTTCAAAAATAACAAAGCACACCGTGCTAAAAGATATATAAGTGAAGCACTAGAGAAATTCCACGACTCCAAAAAATTAAGTGAAGCATAGGAGCAAGCATAGCATAATTTTTGGCTCTCTCAAAAAGTCGTGTCCAACAAGGATTCACGACTTAAAACACAAAGCAAAACAAGTAGAGACTCATATCATACAAGACACTCCAAGCAAAACTCATAATATGTGACGAGTAGCTCCAAGTAAAATACCGATGGTTGTTAGAAGAAAGAGGGGATGCCACTCAGGGGCATCCCCAAGCTTAGTTGCTTGCTACTTCTTGAATATTATGGTGGGGTGCCTCGGGCATCCCCAAGCTTAGCCTTTTGCTAATCCTTATTCCTTCATCCATCATAATATCACCCAAAACTTGAAAAATTCAATCACACAAAACTCAACAAAACCATTATGAGATCCGTTAGTATAAGAAAGCTAACCACTAATATAAGTACTATTGAAAACCCATTCATATTTTATTTTTGCATTATATCTACTGTATTCCAACTTTTCTATGGCAAAAACTCTTCAAAGAAAACCATAGAATCATCAAAACAAGCACACAACGAAAAGAAAACAGAATCTGTCAAAAACAGAACAATCTGTAGCAATCTGACTACTTCGAATACTTCTGTAACTCCAAAAATTCTGAAAAATTTGGACAACGTGAGAATTTGTTTATTAATCTTCCGATAAAAGAATTAACTCAAAAGAACTCCTCTGTTAAAAATGGGAAATATTTTTGTGAGCGTAAAAGTTTCTGTTTTTCAGCAAGATCAAATCAACTCTCACCCAAATCATCATAAAGGCCTTGCTTGGCACAAACACTAATTTAAACCACAAAAACACATCTAATCAGAGGCATTATTGTTTATTTTGTTGAAAACCGCAAGAAAACCAAAAGGCAAAAAGATACAAGTTGGGTTGCCTCCCGGCGAGCGATATCGTTTTACGCCCCTAACTAGGCATAACGCGTAGGATCTAAGTGTTGTCATCTTTAGTTCTAGATCCATACGATGCCCTCATGATTGATTTGTATGGTGGCCTAATTCTTGTTCTAGGGAACTGTTCCATACCCTTCCTTAGTGTAAATTGGAATTTAGTACTCATTCTTTCATATCAATCACGGCAATAATAGTACGTAAAAATGGTCTACCAAGTATAATTGGACAAGATGGATTGCAATCAATATCAATAACAATAAAATCTATGGGCACATAATTCCTATTTACAAGAATATGAACATCATTAATTCTTCCCATAGGCTTTTTAATAGTAGAATCCACCAAGTGCAAATTTAAAGAGCAATCTTCAATATCGGTAAGACCAAGCACATCACATAAAGATTTTGGAATTGTAGAAACACTAGCACCCAAGTTACATAAAGCAAAACACTAATAATTTTTTAATCTTGACTTTGATGGTAGGTTCCTACTCATCATGTAGGAATTGAAACGTCTAATTCCAACTTTTCTTCAAAAGCTTTCATCATAGCATCAACAATATATTTTGTAAAAGCTTTATTTTGTTCATAAGCATGGGGCGAATTTATCATGGATTGCAATAGAGAAATACAATCAACCAGAGAGCAACTAACATAAGTAAAGTCTTTGTAATCCAAAATAGTGGGCACATCACTAGTTAAAGTTTTGACCTCTTCAAACCCACTTTTATCGATTTTCTCAACAAGATTTTCACCCTCCGAATTATAGGGACGCCTTCTAGCAAAGTTGAATCGTCTCCAGTCCCTTTTTCATCAATCTTAATTTTACAAAACAAAGAATCAATAGAAGAAACACCAATCATTTTAAGATCTTCATCACTTTTATGGAAGCAATCTCTAGAAAACGCTTTTTCTAAAAAATTCTCTTTTAGATATAAGCATAGCGGTTCTTTTCCTACTTACATCCATAGAAACATAAAGAGCTTTAATTTATTCTTCAACTTTAGGCACACAAATTTTCATCTTCAGAGTTTCTACATCATGAGAAATTCTATCAATACTTCTAGACATATCATCAACTTTATTCAGCTTTTCTTCTATCGTAGCACTGAAAACTTTTTGAGTATTGATAAATTATTTAATATTATTATCAAGATCAGAGGTGTTTCTATTATTATTATTATAAGAATGATTACCATAGGAAATACCATAATTATTAGAGGAATTACTAGGAAAAGGCCTAGGATTAAAATTACCTCTATAAGCATTGTTATTGAAATTGTTTCACGAGATAAAATTCACATCTATGGCATCACTATTTTGCTTAATCAAAGTAGACAAAGACACATCATTAAAATCAATAGGAGCACTTTTTATTAACAACCAACTTCATAAGAGCATCAACTTTTTCACTCAAATAATTTATTTCTGCTATCGAATTGAGTTTTTTTACTAGTAGGTGCTCTTTCGGTACGCCATTGTGAGTAATTTGCCACGATGTCTAGCAATTTAGTAGCTTCACCCAAAGTAATTTCCATAAAAGTACGCCCCGTGGCAGAATCTAAAAGATTATGAGAAACAAAATTCAATCCCGCATAAAAAAATTGTATGGTCATCCAAAGATTTAACCCGTGAGTTGGGAAATTCCTTATAATCAATTTCATCCTTTCCCAAGATTATGCAACATGCTCATGTCCAAGTTGCTTGAAATTCATGATCTGGGTTCTAAGGGAAATGATTTTTTCGGGCGGAAAATACTTAGTAATAAAAGCATCCTTGCACTCATTCCAAGAATCGATACTATTGTGAGGCAAAGAAGAAAACCAAAATTTTGCACGATCTCACAAAGAAAACGGAAATAATTTCAACTTCACAACATCATTGTCGACATTATTTTTCTTCTGCATATCACATAATTCCACGAATGTGTTAAGATGGGATGCAGCATCCTCATTAGGATTACCAGAAAATTGATCTTTCATAACAAGATTCGGCAAAGCAGTATTAATATCACAAGACTCTGCACTAGTGGCGGGAGGAGCAATCGGAGTGCTAATAAAATCATTGTTGCTGATATTTGAGAAATCACACAACTTAGTGTTCTCTTGAGTCATGGTGACTACACAACAAGATTGCACTCAAAAACACATCTGACGAGAAAGCGGCGAACAAAAAAGAGGGTGAAAAAACGGCAATTTTTTGTGAAGTGGGGGAGAGGAGAATCGAGAGGCAAATGAAAAATAATGTAAATTGCAAGGAGATGAGATTTGTGATTAGGAACCTGGTTGATGTTGATGATGTCTCCCCGGCAACGGCGCCACACATTCCTTTTGATGTTTGCTAGAACTACGTCGGTATTTCCCCAAAGAGGAAGGGATGATGCAGTACAACGATGATAGGTATTTCCCTCAGTGATGAGACCAAGGTTATCGAACCAGTAGGAGAACCACACAACACAATGTAAATAGCTCCTGCACACAAGTAACAAATACTTGCAACCCGACATGTTAAAGGAGCCGTCAGTCCCTTTCGAGTAATGGCGCCAGAAATTGGCGAGTGATGGGAGGAAGTTGTAATAGATTGGATAAATAGATCGCAAATGAAATAAAGTGCAGCTAATTATTTTTGTATTTTTTGTTTAATAGATCTGAAAATAAAAGCAAATAAAAATAGATCGCAAAGGCAAATATATTAAAGAAGAGACTCGGGGGTCGTAGGTTTCACTAGTGGCTTCTCTCGAGAAAAATAGCAAATGGTGGGAAAACAATTACTGTAGGGCAATTGATAGAACTTAAAATAATCATTACGATATCCAGGCAATGATCATTATATAGGCATCATGTCCAAGATTAGTAGACCGACTCCTTCCTGCATCTACTATTATTACTCCACACATCGACCACTATCCAACATGCATCTAGTGTATTAAGTTCATGGAAAAACGGAGTAATGCAATAAGAATGATGACATGATGTAGACAGGATCTATTTATGTAGAAATAGACCCCATCTTGTTATCCTTAATAGCAACGATACATATATGTTGTTTCCCCTTCTGTCACTGGGATCAAGTACCACAAGATCGAACCCATCACAAAGCACCTCTTCCCATTGCAAGATAAATAGATCAAGCTGGCCAAACAAAATCTAAATATCGAAGAAGAAATACGAGGCTATAATCAGTCATGCATATAAGAGATCAAAGAAGACTCAAATAACTTTCATGGATAAAAACATAGATCTAATCATAAACTCGAAGTTCATCAGATCCCAAGAAACACACCGCAAAAAGACTTACATCATATGGATCTCCAAGAGACCATTGTATTGAGAATCAAGAGAGAGATAGGAAGCCGTCTAGGTACTAACTACTTACACGTAGGTCTACAAAGAACCACTCACGCATCATCGGAGAGGCACCAATGGACATGATGAACCCCTCCGTGATGGTGTCTAGATTGGATCTGGTGTTTCTGGAACTTGCGGCGGCTGGAATTGATTTTCGTTGACTCCCCTAGGGTTTCTAGAATATTGGGTTATTTATAGAGCAAAGAGGCAGTGCGAGAGGCCACCGAGGTCGGCATAACCCACCTGGGCGCGCATGGGCTCCCAGGCATGCCCTGGTGGGTTGTGCCCCCCTCGGGGCACCCCTCTGGTACTTCTTCAGCTCAACTTGTGTCTTCTGGTCTAGAAAAAATCCATAAAAAGTTTCGCTGCGTTTGGACTCTGTTTGGTATTGATTTGCTGCGATGTAAAGAACAAGGAGAAAATAACAACTGGCACTGGGCACTATCTCAATAGGTTAGTACCAAAAATGATATAAAATGATTAAATGATTGTAAAACATCCAAGAATGATAATATAACAACATGGAACAATAAAAAATTATAGATACTTTGGAGACGTATCAACCCACCCAGACCGCCTCCATGCGCACTTTCCTCCCGAAATGGTAAGCGCCGCCAGCGCCGCTTCTCGGTGCAGCCGGTTGCTCCGCATTCAAATGACACAAGTGTCGTCCGTCCGGCCGTCTTCCGCCACATTAATGATACGCGGTTGCCGAGGTGGCTACTCTGGTGCCACCCGTCCATCCCAATGCCGCCCACCATTGCTATATAAATTGCTTTGCCGGCCATAGTCGTAGTCTGCATATAAGTTTTGTCTAAAGTGAAAGTATCTCTACTTTGAACAATCTTGTAGGAAAAGTAGCAATATTCACAATGTAAAATCAACTGACTTGAAAGAAATTTGATATACAAAGTAAAAAAGGAATAGAGGCAGTACAAAAAGTTTGAGCAACTTTTAGCGTTCCTGTACATTGCACTCAAACACACTGGCCTGGCAATTCATAGAGAACACTCAAAACAATCGATGATTATGCATCTCATTGATTCACATGTCAGAGCCAAGATTTACTTCATAACTAAATAATAAAGAAAATCGATCGATGTTGCTAATAGCAAAGGGCGTCCCATTCGAAAATATCAAATGCATGTCTTCTTACTAACATTAGCGAGCAAAATTTGACAAGGTTGTCCCATTCCAAAATGTCAAATGCGTGTTGTTTTGCGTACATCAATGAGGAAAATTTGACAAGGTTCTCCCATTCCAAAATATCAAATGCCTACAGTCGTGGAATGGGCACGTTTTGCCATCAGTTCGAACATTGACATGGCACCTCGTGCTAAATAAACCAGTTCTTCTTTTTGTGCAGTTCCACCAAAATCAACCAAATTCGTGCATAGCTTGTATGATTTCGCCTTTATATGTTGCAACGCCTTGAACATATCAGCACCTCCTTTCTTGTGGTGGAAATTAATGATTCGAAAATATTCGATGTATTCGAGAACATTTTGTGTAGTTCCCATTGAAATCAAGCTGAGCATCCCTTTTTGCATAAATACAAAAGAAGTGATTAGTATAAAGCAAACTGTACTATGAATTGACAGTTTAAATAGGCAACCTACATGTTCCATGCAGATCACACATTTAAAAAAATGGAACTCACCAGAAAGAATCCTAAAACACATTTTGTTGGCCATCACAACAACAAAGATGGAGATCCGTGAGTCCTTCTGAGCTGAATTTAGTTTATTCTTGTGGGAAATAATGTAACCATACTTCAACTGCTCCCTTTTGATAAGAAGAGAGGCTTGGCTTCGTCATCCTTGCATAATCACAACTCGGCACTTCACATACTCCACATTCTTCTTCAGAGGAGGATGATCCTGTTGTGCACAGACAAGAGGACAACTAAATGCTAGCATCCCTGTTTGCTTGAAAAAAGGAAAGGAAATAATAAAATGGTACAGAGATGAAGCACTTCATGAACGTAGCTAAATAGTAGCACAACACCAATAGAGATGACAAAGCTCAATCATATGGATGAAATCCGTGGGCCGGTACCAACCTTTGTAAGGAGGCTTATTGTGTAGAGCATATAGATGAAGCACTTCTTAGGAACCATCTGTTGTTATCTACTGTGGTTACCATCCTTACTATATCACTACAAAAAAATACACTCTCATGATGATACGTGTTTTTCATAGTAGGTCGCGTTTTTTGTCATGCATGTACATCCATGATGATTTTATGATAGAGTCAAGATAGTCATACATGTGCTGTCGTAGAAGCATTCCATGACATTACCAAAATTATCATCACGGACTGTCCACTTCCATGACGATAAACCGCACGTCACAGAAGTGCTTTCGTCAAGGATGACCGACACGTGGCATCCACCGTAACGGAACACCGTTAAGCTATCGGGTCCGGTTTTGGATCCGATAACCCGTTAACAGCCCGGACCAATGGGGATTTTCCACGTGTAAAATCATCATCGGCCGGAGGAAACACGTGTTGCCTCACCGTTGGGACAGATGTCATCCACTCATTGGACACGAGGCGCCTATGATAGGTCGACACGTGGCATGGCCCAACAGTGGCCCATTCCGGTGAAAAAGGCCGGCCTAGTAAAAATTAGCAGGCCGACCCATATAAGGCCTACTTGTGTCAGGTCCATTTAAGCCCACGGCCCATACGAGATGTGCCAATTTGGCCCGTCAATGGCCCGTTAAAGATTTGACACCATTGTAGCCCATCGTCTGTTTGAGCCCGTTAACAGCCCGCTATTTATTTGGGCTCAATATCGGCCCGATGATATTTCGCCTGTTAATGGCCCATTCAAAGAATGGGCCAATTTTCAGGATGTACATCTTTCAGCCTTTTAGCGACCCATTTAAATGTTGGGCTAATTTCCGGCCCGGTGTGTCTTTCAGCCTGTTGTCGGCCCATAAATCAGTTAGGCCATTTGTAGTCAGACCTGAGTTTCGGCCTTTTAGTGACCCATTTAAGTGTTGGGCCAACTTCCGGCCCGGTGTGTCTTTCAGCCTGTTGACGGCCCATAAATTAGTTGGGCAATTTGTAGTCGGACTTGAGTTTTGGCCTTTTAGTGACCCATTTAAGTGTTGGGCCTATTCCCGGCCCCGTGTGCCTTTCAACCTGTTAACGGACCATAAATGAGTTGAGCCATTTGTAGTCGAACCTGAGTTTTGGCCTTTTAATAGCCCATGCCCTTCATGGTCCAATACCAGCCCGGTTTCTCTTTTGGCCTGTGATAATCGACAAGTGTAGGGGATCGCAACAGCTTTCAACGGTAAAGTATTCAACCCACATTTATTGATTCGACACAAGGGGAGAAAAAGAATATTCTTGAGTATTAGCAGATGAGTTGTCAATTCAACCACACCTGGATAACTTAGTATCTGCAGCAAAGTATTTAGTAGCAAAGTAGTATGATAATAAAGGTAACGGTGGCAAAAGTAAAGATAATAGTTTTTTGGTTTTTGTAGTTGTTGTAACAGTAGCAACGGAAAAGTAAATAAGCGAAGAACAATATATGAAAAGCTCGTAGGCAATGGATCAGTGATGGATAATTATGCCGGATGCGATTCCTCATGTAATAGCTATAACATAGGGTGACACAGAACTAGCTCCAGTTCATCAATGTAATGTAGGCATGTATTCCGAATATAGTCATACGTGCTTATGGAAAAGAACTTGCATGACATCTTTTGTCCTACCCTCCCGTGGCAGCGGGGTCCTGGCGGAAACTAAGGGATATTAAGGCCTCCTTTTAATAGAGAACCAGAACAAAGCATTAGCACATAGTGAATACATGAACTCCTCAAACTACGGTCATCACCGAGAAGTATCCCGATTATTGTCACTTCGGGGTTGTTGGATCATAACACATAATAGGTGAGTATAGACTTGCAAGATAGGATCAAGAACACACATATATTCATGAAAACATAATAGGTTCAGATATGAAATTATGGCACTCAGGCCCTAGTGACAAGCATTAAGCATAGCAAAGTCATAGCAACATCAATCTCAGAACATAGTGGATACTAGGGATCAAACCCTAACAAAACTAACTTGATTACATGGTAAATCTCATCCAACCCATAACCGTCCAGCAAGCCTACAATGGAATTACTCATGCACGGCGATGAGCATCATGAAATTGGTGATGGAGGATGATTGATGATGACGACGGCGACGAATCCCCCTCTCCGGAGCCCCGAACGGACTCCAGATCATCCCTCCCGAGAGAGATTAGGGCTTGGTGGCGGCTCCATGTCGTAAAACGTGATGAAAATTTCTCTCTGTTTTTTTCTCCCCGAACATGAATATATGGAGTTGGAGTTGAGGTCGGTGTAGGTCCAGGGGGGCCACGAGATAGGGGGGCGCGCCCAGGAGAGGGCGCGCGCCCCCTGTCTCGTGGACAGGGTGTGGGCCCCCTGGTCTTGATTCTTTCACCAGTATTTTTTATATTTTCCAAAAGGTCGCTCCGTGGATTTTCAGGACATTCCGAGAACTTTTCTTTTCTACACATAAAACAACATCATGGCAGTTCTGCTGAAAACAGCGTTAGTCCGGGTTAGTTTCATTCAAATCATGCAAGTTAGAGTCCAAAACAAGGGCAAAAGTGTTTGGAAAAGTAGATACGTTGGAGACGTCTCAACTCTCCCAAGCTTAAACCTTTGCTTGTCCTCAAGCAATTTAGTTGATAAACTGAAAGTGATAAAGAAAAACTTTTACAAACTCTGTTTGCTCTTGTTGTTGTAAACATGCAAAGCCATCATTCAGGTTTCAGCACATATTATGAACTAACCATACTCACCATAACACTTAGGTCTCACAATTACTCATATCAATAGCATAATCAGCTAGCGAGCCATAATATAAAACTCTGATGACAACACTTTCTGAAAACAATCATAACATGATATAACAAAATGGTATCTCGCAAGCCCTTTCTAAGACCGCAAAACATAAATGCAGAGCACCTTTAAAGATCAAGGTCTGACTATACATTGTAATTCATGGTAAAAGAGATCCAGTCAAGTCATGCCCAATATAAATCAATAGTAATGAATGCAAATGACAGTGTGCTCTCCACCGGGTGCTTTTTAATAAGAAGGGTGATGACTCAACATAAAAGTAAATAGATAGGCCCTTCGCAGAGGGAAGCAGGGATTTGTAGAGGTGCCAGAGCTCGAATTTAAAATAGAGATTGAATAACATTTTGAGCGGCATACTTTTGCTGTCAATGCAGCAACTATGAGATGGTTGTATCTTCGATACTACATGCATTATAGGCAGTTCCCAAACAAAATGGTAAAGGTTTATACTCCCCCAACCACCAACAAGCATCAATCCATGGCTTTCTCGAAACGACGAGTGCCTCCAACTAACAACAGCCCTGGGGGAGTTTTGTTTAATTATTTTGATTTGCTTTGATCTTTTTGGATCATGGGGCTAGGCACCCTGGTTATCGGCCCTTTCTCGTGAATGAGGAGCGGAGTCCACTCCTCTTGAGAATAACCCACCTAGCATGGAAGATATAGGCAGCCCTAGTTGAAACATGAGCTGCTCGAGCATACAAAACAGAATTTCATTTGAAGGTTTGGAGTTTGGCACATACAAATTTACTTGGAACGACAGGTAAATACCGCATATAGGAAGGTATAGTGGACTCATATGAAACAACTTTGGGGTTTAAGGAGTTTGGATGCACAAGCAGTATTCCCGCTTAGTACAGGTGAAGGCTAGCAAAAGACTGGGAAGTGACCAACTGAGAGAGCGACAACAGTCATAAACATGCATTAAAATTAATTCACACCAAATACAAGCATGAGTAGGATATAATCCACCATGAACATAAATATCATGAAGGCCATGTTGATTTGATTCAAAAACATGCGTGAACATGTGCCAAGTCGAGTCACTCAATACATTCAAAGGAGGATACCATCCCATCATACCACATCATAATCATTCTAATAGCATGTTGGCACGCAAGGTAAACCATTATAACTCATAGCTAATCAAGCATGGCACAAGCAACTATAATCTCTAAATGTCATTGCAAATATGTTTGCCTCATAATAGGCTGACTCAGAAACGATGAACTCATCATATTTACAAAAACAAGAGAGTTCGAGTTCATACCAGCTTTTCTCATCTCAATAAGTCCATCATATATCGTCATTATTGCCTTTCACTTGCACGACCGAACGATGTGTATAATAATAAGAGTGCACATGCATTGGAGTAAGCTGGAATCTGCAAGCATTCAACTCAAGAGAGAAGACAAGTAATATGGGCTCTAAGTTAAATAAACAATCATGCATATGAGAGCCACTAAACATTTTCAATATGGTCTTCTCGACCCCCAAAGGAAAGAAAAGAAAATAAAACTATTTACACGGGAAAGATCCCAACAAGTAAGAAGAAGAACTAGAAATCTTTTTTGAGTTTTTATTTTAATTATTACTACAAGCATGGAAATTAAACTAACTAATTTTTTTGGTTTTTCTTAAGGTTTATCAAACACACAAGAAGAAAGCTAGAAAAAGAAATTTAAACTAGCATGGATAATACAATGAAAGAGTATGAGCATCGACGACTAGTGTGTGAACATGAATGTAAAGTCTGTGAGAAATACATACTCCCCCAAGCTTAGGCTTTTGGCCTAAGTTGGTCTAGTACCAAGGACCGCCGCTACCCTCCCTGGTGTATGGGAGGTGTAATCAGGATACCACTGGCTGGTCATCTCCGGATCCCATTGGACAGACGATGCACAATAAGGGTCCAGTTCAGGTTCCGGCTCAGGTTCAGGTTCTGGAGTGAAACCTTGGGCTCGATGATTGTACACCGCTTCCGACGTGACAAGAAAATTTTCTACAAGAAAATTAAACAACAGAGGCGCAGGCAAAATAATAATTTCAATGTGTTTCTTATTAAATCTAAGTTTATACAAGAGCATCTTCTCTTTGTTGTCAAAAATAAACTTGTGTGCTACCATGCTCTTGTAATCTAAAATGTGAGGAGGAAATTTTGTCTCCTCTTTCTCATGGTGCCTAATGGGTATCTGAAAATTTCTAGCAAGACGTGCAGCATAGATACCTCCAAATATGGGGCCTTTTGTATGATTCAGGTCTAGCCGTTTAGCAACGACGACACCCATACTAAAACTATTGTATCCAAGCAAGTCATGTTGAAGAATGATAATATCAGGAACACTAAAGTTTCCACTATTTCCACGACCAATCAAGCATCTACTAGGAAATATGGCAAAGTAGCGTAAAACAGGAAAGTGTATGCTAGAGATTTTTGCCACAGAACCCTTCTTTGGCTCCTCTACAGCGATAGTATTAACAAAGCCATCCACATCTCTATGATGGGGTCCTCTAATTCTCCCTCATAGGGTATCCTACACACCGCGCAAAAATTACGTAAAGACATTTCTCTAAATTCATCATATAAATGAAATGATACTGCAGGCGGTGACTTCTTAGGATAATAATAATTTTTTTGCATGAAAGTCTTGGTGAGTAAGAGATACTGATCGATTCGGTCGTTCATGAAACCGGGGAGGCCTGCATTCTCGATTAAAGAATAAAAATCTTCATGAATTCCAGCTTCTTTCAAGAAATCATCGCATGGCCATTTACACGACCGTACTTTCGCTAAGCAAGGAAGATTATACTTGCCTTTTTTCCTTCTCTTTGGCTTGTTTTTATTGAGAGCCTTGGCTAGAAGAGCCCCTCAAAAATTTCCTTAACATTTTCTGTAAATTTCTGACATTTTAGTAACTTCAAAATAAAAGTGAATAAAACTAAACAAGATTGGTAGCAACTACTCCTACAAGTGCCTATAGCCTATATCATGCATTGGAATTGCTTGGGACCTCATAAATTCAACATGCAAGCTCAAGAACATGGTCACCTATGCAGCAAAAATTTGCAATGAATAAAGCACTAGAACAAAAACTAATTGGATCAATGCAGGAGTCACATACCAAGCAACAATCTCCCAAAGCAGTTTTGTGAATGGAGCTTTGAGCAAGGAGATCGAAAATCGCAGCAAAATGAGCTAGAACTCGTGCTTGAGCTGGATGGGCATTTTTTGGGGTAGAAGATGAAGTGTGTGGGTGCTGGCATAAGTGGAGGGGGGCCACCAGGGGCCCACGAGACAGGGGGCGCGCCTAGGTGGTGTGGGCGCGCCCTCCACTCTCATGGCCTGGTGCTTGCCCCTACTGTAGTGATTTCAGTGCCTAAAATCCTCAAATATTTCATAAAAAATCATAGTAAATTTGCAGGGCATTTGGAGAACTTTTATTTTCGGGATATTTTTCTAATGCACGGATAATTTAGAAAACAGACGCATAATACTATTTTTGCTTTATTTATTATAAATAACAGAAAGTGAAAAGTGGGTACAGAAGGTTGTGCCTTCTAGTTTCATCCATCTCATGGTCATCAAAATGATTCCACTAACAAGGTTGATCAAGTCTTGTTAACAAACTCATTCCGAATAACACGGAACCGGAGAAATTTTGAATAACACTAAGTTACCTCAATGGGGATATGAAAATCCCCAACAATAAGAATATCATACTTTTTCTTGACAGTAGGGAGAGGAAATTCAAAACCTCCAATAATAATAGTTGGAACTTTTCCAATAAAATTGATGCTATGAAATTGAGATTGTTTCCTCAGAAAGTGTACCATATGCTCATTACCATTAACATGAAAAGTGACATTGCCTTTATTGCAATCAATAACAGCCCCTGCAGTATTCAAAAAGGGTCTACCAAGGATAATAGACATACTATCGTCCTCAAGAATATCAAGAATAACAAAGTCCGTTAAGATAGTGACATTTGCAACCACAACAGGCACATCCTCACAAATACCGACAGGTATAGCAGTTGATTTATCAGCCATTTGCAAAGATATTTCAGTAGGTGTCAACTTATTCAATTCAAGTCTACGATATAAAGAGATAGGCATAACACTAACACCGGCTCCAAGATCACATAAAGCAGTTCTAACATAATTTCTTTTAATGGATCATGGTATAGTTGGTAAACCCGGATCTCCAAGTTTCTTTGGTATTCCACCCTTAAAAGTGTAATTAGCAAGCATGGTGGAAATTTCAGCTTCCGGTATCTTTCTTTTATTTGTAATGATATCCTTCATATACTTAGCATAAGGATTTACTTTAAGCATATTTGTTAAGCGCATACGTAAGAAAATAGGTCTAATCATTTCAGCAAAGCTCTCAAAATCCTCATCATCCTTTGTCTTGGATGATTTAGGTGGAAAGGGCATGGGTTTCTGAACCCATGGTTCTCTTTCTCTACCGTGCTTCCTAGCAACAAAATCTCTCTTATCATAACGTTGATTCTTTGATTGTGGGTTATCAAGATCAACAACAGGTTCAATCTCTACTTCATTATTTTTGCTAGTTTGAGCATCAACATGAACATTATCGTTAACATTATTACTAGGTTCATGTTCATCACCTGATTGTGTTTCAGCATCAGAAATAGAAATATCATTGGGATTCTCAGGTGTGCCTACAATAGGTTCACTAGAAGCATGCAAAGTTCTATCATTTTTCTTCTTCTTCTTTTTAGAAGAACTAGGTGCCTCTAAATTGTTTCTCTGAGAATCCTGCTTGATTCTCTTAGGGTGGCCTTCAGGATACAAAGGTTCCTGAGTCATTCTACCAGTTCTAGTAGCCACTCTAATAGCAAAGTCATTTTTATTATTTAATTCATCAAGCAAATCATTTTGAGCTTTAAGTACTTGCTCAGCTTGAGTAGCAACCATAGAAGTATATTTGCTAATGAGTTTGACTTCACCTTTAACTCTAGCCATATTATCGCTCACGCATCCTATTTCAAAAGCATTATTCTTTAACTCTCTACCAACATAAGCATTAAAACTTTCTTGTCTAGCCATAAATTCATCAAATTCATCTAAGCATGGGCTATGAAATTTAGTAGAGGGGATTTCAACTTTATCATATCTATAGAGATAATTTACCTTTACAACCTGTGTCGGGTTATCAAGACATTGTGGTTCTTCAACAGGCGGTATATTAAGACCATGTATTTCTTCAATAGGAGATAAATTCTTAACATCTTCAACTTTAATACCTTTTTCTTTCATTGATTTCTTTGCCTCTTGCATATCTTCAGGACTGAGAAATAAAACACCTCTCTTCTTCGGAGTGGGTTTAGGAATAGGCTCAGGAGTTGGATCAATTGGTTCAGGAATTGGCTCGGGGAGAGTCCAATTATTTTCATTAGTCAACATATTATTCAATAATAATTCAGCTTCGTCGACTGTTCTTTCCCTGAAAACACAACCAGCACAACTATCCAAGTAGTCCTTGGAAGCATCGGTTAGTCCATTATAAAAGATATCAAGTATTTCATTTTTCTTGAGAGGATGATTAGGTAAAGCATTAAGTAACCGGAGAAGCCTCCCCCAAGCTTGTGGGAGACTCTCTTCTTTGATTTGCACAAAATTATATATTTCCCGCAAGGCAGCTTGTTTCTTATGAGCAGGGAAATATTTAGCAGAAAAGTAAGAAATCATATCATGGGGACTACGCACACAACTAGGAGCAAGAGAATTATACCAAGTCTTAGCATCACCCTTTAATGAGAATGGAAATATCTTAAGGATATAATAATAGCGAGACTTCTCATCATGAGTAAACAGGGCAGCTATATCATTCAACTTGGTAAGATTTTCCACAACAGTTTCAGATTCAAGACCATAAAAAGGATCAGATTCAACTAAAGTAATAATCTTAGGATCAACAGAGAATTCATAATCCTTATCAGTAACATAGATAGGTGAAGTATTAAAAGCAGGGTCAGGTTTCATTCTAGCATTAAGATACTGCTGCTTCCATTTAGCTAATAATTTCTTAAGATCATATCTATCATTGCAAGCAAAGATAGCTCTAGCAGCTTCTTCATTCATAACATAACCCTCGGGAACAATAGTTAATTCATAATCATTGTGAGAATTTTCATCATCACTATCATCAATAATAGAATCTTCAATATTTTCATTCCCCCTAACTCTAGCAAGTTGTTAATCAAGAAATTCACCTAATGGCAAAGTAGTATCACACACAGAAGTAGTTTCATCATGCATAGCAGAAGTGGCATCATCAATAACATGCGACATATCAAAATTCATAGCAGTAGCAGGTTTAGGTGTCGCAAGCTTACTAATAACGGAAGAATAATCTAGTGCAGAGCTAGATGGCAGTTCCTTACCCCCCCCCCCTCGTAGTTGAGGGCAAAATTGTAGTTCTGTCGTCTTTCAAGTTCTTCATAGTGATCAACAGATATAAATCCCAAGTGACTCAGAGAATAGAGCTATGCTCCCCGGCAACGGCGCTAGAAATTAGTCTTGATAACCCACAAGTGTAGGGGATCGTAATAGCTTTCGACGGTAAAGTATTCAACCCAGATTTATTGATTCGACACAAGGGGAGCCAAAGAATATTCTTGAGTATTAGCAGTTGAGTTGTCAATTCAACCACACCTGGATAACTTAGTATCTGCAGCAAAGTATTTAGTAGCAAAGTAGTATGATAATAAAGGTAACGGTGGCAAAAGTAAAGATAATAGTTTTTTGGTTTTTGTAGTTGTTGTAACAGTAGCAACGGAAAAGTAAATAAGCGAAGAACAATATATGAAAAGCTCGTAGGCAATGGATCAGTGATGGATAATTATGCCGGATGCGATTCCTCATGTAATAGCTATAACATAGGGTGACACAGAACTAGCTCCAGTTCATCAATGTAATGTAGGCATGTATTCCGAATATAGTCATACGTGCTTATGGAGAATAACTTGCATGACATATTTTGTCCTACCCTCCCATGGCAGCGGGGTCCTAGAGGAAACTAAGGGATATTAAGGCCTCCTTTTAATAGAGAACCGGAACAAAGCATTAGCACATAATGAATACATGAACTCCTCAAACTACGGTCATCAACGAGAAGTATCCCGATTATTGTCACTTCGGGGTTGTCGGATCATAACTCATAATAGGTGACTATAGACTTGCAAGATAGGATCAAGAACACACATATATTCATGAAAACATAATACTTTCAGATCTGAAATCATGGCACTCAGGCCCTACTGACAAGCATTAAGCATAGAAAAGTCATAGCAACATCAATCTCAGAACATAGTGGATACTAGGGATCAAACCCTAACAAAACTAACTTGATTACATGGTAAATCTCATCCAACCCATCACCGTCCAGCAAGCCTATGATGGAATTACTCACGCACGGCTGTGTGCATCATGAAATTGGTGATGGAAGATGGTTGATGATGACAACGGCGACGAATCCCCCTCTCCGGAGCCCCGAACGGACTCCAGATCAGCCCTCCCAAGAGAGATTAGGGCTTGGGAGCAGCTCCGTGTCGTAAAACGCGATGAAACTTTCTCTCTAATTTTTTTCTCCCCGAACGTGAATATATGGAGTTGGAGTTGAGGTCGGTGGAGGTCCAGGGGGCCCACGAGAGAGGGGGCGCACCCAGGGGAGGGGGCGCGCCCCCCTGTCTCGTGGACAGGGTGTGGGCCCCCTGGTCTTGATTCTTTCGCCAGTATTTTTATATTTTCCAAAAAGTCGCTCCGTGGATTTTCAGGACATTCCGAGACCTTTTCTTTTCTACACATAAAACAACATCATGGCAGTTCTGCTGAAAACAATGTCAGTCCGGGTTAGTTTCATTCAAATCATGCAAGTTAGAGTCCAAAACAAGGGCAAAAGTGTTTGGAAAAGTAGATAGATTGGAGACGTATCAGCCGGCTAAAGGCCCACAACATAATTGGGCCATTTACAATAGGACCTGACTTTCGGCCTTTTAGCAGCCCATGCTCTTCATGGTCCAGTACAAGCCCGCTGTCTCTTTCGGCTTGGTAAAGGCCCACAGCATAGTTGGACCATATGTAGCTCGAACTTAGTAACACCCTCTTAACGGCCCGTGAAATCAATTGGGCCCACCTGTTGCCCACTTTGATGTCGGCCTGTTAACGACCCGGGAGGTAAGAGGGCCGACCATTAACTGTCGACCTGGTAACGACCCATTAACTTAATGGGCCCACTAAATTTCGTACATGTCTATAGGCCAAATTAGATAATTTGAGCCCATTACGACGAGCAATTATGCACAGGACCAAAACCGATCAAGCAAAGGTATGGCATACAGGGAAAAATGTTGCACATCCAGCATATATTACAGGAAATTACATCCACTAGGCAATCAAAGATTGATGCCAGTGCAAATAAATGAACAGAACCTAACAATCTACAACGCAATCTTCAACTTCAGCACGGATGACGCCCATAAGCATGTGGGCAAGTTCTTGCTGCTTTACTACACTGTCTCTGAAAACATTGATTAGTTGTTGTGTCGCACAACTCTGCACCTATGATTCCCCCGCCATTTCCATCATTGCTCCAGCCATTAATTGGTTCACAAACATACATTTTTTCGTTGCATTCGAGACAGAGGATACTCAACAGATTCAGATGGCGATTTTGGCAGGCTTGTATTATTAATAGTGGAGAGTGTCTCGACCACTGCATCGTAACATAAATTAGGAGGGGAACCAAACAGATTAATCATGAGTTATTTCCATATTACTTGGCCTAGATTTATTGGAAAGAAACAATGGGGTTGCCTTGCTGTTTTCAGAGTTTGTCTTCTTATCTTCAGCAGCCTGCACCAAATTAACACACTAGCATTGCTATCATTGGCCAAGTCAGATAATAGGAAAGCAACATTGACACAACAATCATTTGGGCAACTAGCCTACACCAAATTAACACAATATGGCACAGCTATCATCAGCCAGGTAAGGTAATACGAAAGCAACATTCACACAATGAATGAATGGGCAACCAGAGAAGCACTACAATTCAGTAATGTGCATGATATGAGATTGTACACTCATGCAGCTCAGTATGCAAAACTACCAGGCAGTTTTATTTACAAAAATCAACATTGGCGCCTTTAACATTTTGCTACAACTAATTTTAGATCAGATAAAGGTTGGATTCACGCCGATTAAAAAAATACATGCTGATGTAAAAATATAGTGATATACAACAGGTACTTACATCAGCATTGGAGCACAGAGAATTCCCGCAAGATATTTTCCTCGAATACAATCCCAATGAAGGAAGTCTTCTATCATTTAACCTTATTTTATAAAAGAGATATGGGTAAGAAACATGTAGAAAATATGACCAGAATGCTATAAAATTTCATGATGCGAGGATACACACACGCTTCTTAGAATGGAGTTGACATTCTTTTGCTGGACTGGAGCGGACTAGTTCTTTGGCCACTGGAATCTGCTTATTATCAGTGGGAGTTGTGTTTCTCTATGCTAGAGCAGTATCTATGAAAAATGGAGTTGGTTTATTATCTCCTGGCGTTTGGATCTTTTGCAAAGACCTGGTTTGTAACCCTTCAGATTCTAACATAGCGGTCTTCCCCTTGCATGCCTTATATTGAAGAATGGTGCTTCAATTATAAAACATGCTATAGCAGAGATGGAATAGGTACTGAAGAATAGAAAGGCATGACATATTGACATGTATTCCCTCCATCCAAAAATAAATGGATGGGTCTAGGCGTATTTTAGTTCTAGATACATCCAGTTTTATCCATTTCTGCAACATGTAATCCGGACGGAGGGAGTATGATGTAATAGCTAGGGATACGACAGGACAACATAGTAAAAGAAACACTGAAAATCCACTACAGAACTAAAGTATTCAAACCCACTGGTATAAGATAGTACACTCATGCAGCTCAGGATGCAAAACTACCACGCAGTTTTCCTTACAAAAATCAACATTGTGGCCTTTAATCATACATTTTGCTACAACTAAATTTAGATCAGATAAAGGTTGGATTCACGCCGATTAACAAAATACATGCTGATGTAAAATATAGTGATATACAATAGGTACTTACATCTGCATTGGAGCATAGAGAATTCCTCCAAGAATCTTTCCTCACAGATGATACCAGTGCAGAAATTCTTCTATCTGTTAAGCTTATTTTCTAAAAGAGTGATGGGTAAGAAACATGTAGAAATTATGATCAACATGCTATAAAATTTCATGCTGCAAGGATACGCACACGCTTCTTAGAATGGAGTTGACATATTTTTGCTGGACTGGAGCGGACTAGTTCTTTGGCCACTGGAATGTGCTTATTATCAGTAGGAGTTGGGTTTCTCTGTGCTGGAGAAGTATCTATAAAAATTGGAGTTGGTTTATTATCTCCTGGCGTTTGGATCTTTTGCAAAGACCTTGTTTGTAACCCTTCAAATTCTAACATAGTCGTCTTCCCCTTGCATGCCTTGTATAGAAGAATGGTGCTTCAATTATAAAACATGCTACAACAGAGAGATGGAATAGGTACTGAAGAATAGAAAGGCATGACATATTGACATGTATTCCCTCCATCCAGAAAAAAATGGATGGGTCCAGGCGTACTTCAGTTCTAGATGCATCCTTTTTTATCCATTTCGGAAACATGTAATCCAGACGGAGGGAGTATGGTGTAAGAGCTAGGGATAGGACAGGACAACACAGTAAAAAAACACTAGTTGAATGTAAAACTATATGCTAGCGGAATACATGCAGAAAAACTAAGGCAACATACACGTGTATGATTGGGAAACTAAGATGGCATTGCAACAAAGCACTAGAACAACACTTCAATGTAAAAAAACATGGTATGGTAGACATATGAAGTACATACTGATGAATAACAATGCATAAGATATTTAGAAGCATGATGTCCAAATTAAGCAGATGGCATTGCGATAGAGTAGAATGCCAGTACTTCAATTTGAAAACATTTTATCATGAATGGAATAGGTACTGAAAAATAGGAAGGCATGACATATTTACATGCATGATCAGCATGCTAAATTCATGGCAGTGCAATAGAGTAGATACACTCCAGGACATTATATGCATGTTGTACCCATATCACGGGCCAAGTTAGAGCAAGGACCTTGCAGGGTGAAGAGGATTCATCATCTTTCTGCAAGTCTTATGAAGAACTGCCTTTACATGTTCCATCATATTGGGTATCATTGACATCAAGTTTATGGCCTTTACATTGCTCCATGAGGTTCTTGTGGATATATCAGTGTGTGCAATTATATCTGACATGCATGGAAGACAACTAGTAGTTAGATTTATGTAATGAGTGCCTGTAGGGGACGACATAAATAGTAAGACTGGGGTTAACTAGCAGCAACAGGTCTCAAAAACTAAAGGGAGAACACAGATGAAAGCTACAAAATATGGATCGTTTGTACTCGAGATTAACTAGATGGCACACAAAAGTATTAAAGAACAACACAAGTAATACTAGAAGTGGTATAATACTATAATCACCAGCCTGTGGGATAGCATTGGCTGATGGATGATAACTATGGAACAACGTTACCTAAACAACAAGTATCTTAGCTGAACTATGGAACAACGTTAACTCCTGAACAAGACCCGTAAGAGATCAGCATGAATATACAGTGAAATATGATAATCTATTTTCCATGCTTAGATGAATAACAAAGCCATAAATGTTGCACACAAGTAAGATGAGGGTACAACCTATCTGGCCACCATCCATAGGAGTGAGCATCATGTGCTGACTTGTTGATGGCCCCATAGTTGTTGTGTCTGTCCATGTCGGGCACACGCATTCGATGCAGGGAACTGTTGAGTGGGGACTATAGCTCCCTTATGGTGTATGCTTCCCTTGTTGGAGCTGATGCGGTGAGTCGGAAGACGGTGCGGCTGAAGATGTAGATAACGCATAATGTCAAGAACGACACATCTCTTTGATCTGAAGAAATACATTAAGAGATCAACAACAAGGCCGTCTTGTGCCTCCCAACTGACATAATTTACATATAAGATGACTGGCTAAGCAGGATGACATTGCAAAATTCACATATATGATGCCTGGCTAAACAAGATGGCGTTGCATAATTCACATAAACGATGAATAAACTAAACAGATGGCATTCACACAAAGGATGTCTAAACTAAGCAGATGACATATTTGATGTATAAAGTAAGCAATGCAAGGCACCATATGCATGATATAACCAACATCAGCACGCCAAGTTAGAGCGAAGACCTCAGGGGGTAATATTGATTTGTCTTCTCCTTCTGAATCCCCTCAGAACAGATATCTTCCTCTCGATTACAATCCAAAATGCGCGGAGGGGGCCTGCCTTTGCGCCTACCATGGAGCGACGACTGCATGAAATTTTATTGCCATGCAAGGCTCGTCTCTTTTGCTGTACATGTTTAGTTCCATTGTTTACAATAACTTTCATGCATAGGAATAAAACATAGTGAGATTATGTAAGGAGTGCATGCAGAAATCCAGAGTGATGGTAGCAACCTGTGGATAGACCCAAAACCAATAATAGCAAGCAGATAATGGCTTCAGTTAAAAAAATACAGATAATGGCTTCTTTACTATTTGTTTCCCACCCAACATGAAACTCATAGTAGACACTGGAGATTAACCAGATAGTAGATAGATACTATTGATTGTGGACCCGATATGTACCCCACAACCATTTAAAAACTCAAGTTTTACCTTTAGTTTGGAGCTAACTCAGAGTCTAATCGGTGAACAAGACGATAAAGTAGCATGTAATATTAAGCCATGCATAACGTAAGCAGACACGAAAGAGTGCAACCTCCCTTGCGGACTCGCGTAGTCCTCGAGATCATCTGCTTGGTTGATGATGGTAATGCAGTTTTCATGGCTGTCGGCGGCAGGGAATAAGATCTGAGGCGGCGAAAGACAGTCTGGAGGCCGGATCCTTGCTGTGCTGGGCCGTTCTGTCATTGGAGCAGCTGAGCTCGGGTGGACGACGGTGCAGCAGGAGCGGGACAAAACACGCAAGGTTTTCTTTGACAACTATCTGTAAGAGAAGTAATTCTGTAAGGCTCGTTTGAATTGGAGGATTCCAACAATGCAGGGATAGGAAATAGACAGGAATAGGATAGGAATGCACGTGCAAAACAGAGAATTTAAAAACTTAGGATTTCTTCCAATCTGGGTGTTTGATTCACAACAATTGGAAGATCACAGGATGCAAATAAGCATGGTGAAATTAAGTCAAACCACAAGAAAATGTATGGTTATAATGCTACTATGCTACTATCTCTTAGTCTTGTGCTTCATGAATAGGAATTTGAAAAGGAGGACAAGTGAAAATTAAAATTCCTACATTTTTTCTTTCAAGGAGACACTAAAGGAACAAATCCTACAATTTTCCTTTGCTCCATTCCTTTGAACCAAATTCATGAATAGTAGTACCATAGGAAACTTTCCAATTCCTATGTTTTTCATTCACTTTTCCTTTCAAGCACTGGCGATTCTAGTAGGTAGGCTTGAGCAAGGAAAAGCCTACACTAAAAAATGTTTTTGTGCTACTTCTATTAATTTGGACCCAAGCCACTTCCCTACTAGCTCAACTCCCAAGGCCATCGACAAATGCATAGCTCAGACCCGCAGCGATAAATAATGATGGCATTCAAGAGAGTCCATCACGGATAGCTAAGTTGCCTGGTACCTCACTGCTTGTCATATAGTAGGATAAAATAATCGTATTTCCCGTTACTACGTGTGCTCAGTGGACAATATATATAACATGTAGAGTAAAAAAGAGATGCAACAAGTGTACAACCTCTTTGGCAAAGCCATGTAGATCTCAGCGTGATTGGGTTGCCCGGTGAGGATGCTCCGGCTGACTTGGCTGTCGGAGGAGGGGAAGAAGATCTTAGGCATCTGGAGATGGAGCCCGAGGTACTGCTCCACTGTGATGGAGGGTTTCGTTGTTGGAGCAGCTCCGGTGAGTTGTACGACGCCGAGGCTGAGGCAGGACAAGAGAGACAACGTTAACCTGAGTGGAATTCTAATAGCATGTCCAATAGATGACGTAAAATACATAACCACAAAGTTCTAGATGTAAAATACATCAGCCGCTCATGTCTGAACTTAACTGTCGAAACTAAACTTAACTGTCGAAACTGGATTTTTCTGTCAAAACTGAATTTTACTGTTGAAACTGAACGCACTAGCAAGGTGAGGCCACACGTCAGTCGACTGACTTTCTCTTCTCTAGTCAGTCGATTTTGCAGCCGTTGGATACGAAATCAAGGGCCTGCAGTTCATCTTCAACCTCCACCCCTGTAACGCCCCGAGAATGATGCTCCATAAGACTTCCAGCTATTCTGAGTTTCGCCGTGTGTTTGTTTTGCTTGTTGCATTCATCGTTGCATCATGTGCTTTGCATCATGTCATCATGCCATCATATCATTAATTTTAAAACTCATCTAAATAAAATCGTATGGATCTTTGATCCATTTAAATCGAGGGATATTCACAATGGTGATTTCTCTTTATAACGTATCCTCCCAATATTTAGGGAGCTACTATAAAATATTCCATTAGCTTGGAATTAGCCGTAACACACTTGCAAAATTCCCATGCTCTTTCTACTTCAAGTTTGGTCCCCAAGCTTTGCCAACAATTCTTTTTCCATTTATTGTGGCTCCTCCTAAATTCTCAACATTTTTGGACACTTCTAAATCCTAGTCCTTGTTCAAACCATTTGAATTAAATTCAAATGACTTTGAATTTAATTCTTGCAATCTTGCCCACACCATTTTTCTTGGAACAAGCTCATTTTTATGAGTCCGAGAAAATACCCTCCTGCTCAAGCTCCACCCCTAACCTCTCTTTCTTTTCTTTCTTATCTCTGTTTTGTTTTATTTTTTTTATTTTTTTTAGAGTGAGAGAGAGCCAGCCCAGCCGGCCTCTTAGGCCCGACCAACTAAGCCGGCCCATTAGCCCAGCCAGCCCACCTAAACCTATAACCCTAGCCCATCACCATGCTCTCTCCCGATCCCCATCTCTCCCTCTCGTCCCTCCCTGCGCCGCCACTCACACACACGCACGCATCGAGCCAAGGGAGAGGAGCTCCTCACGCCCGATCCATGGCCTCTCCTTTCCTCCCGCGCGCCACTGCCCGGCGACCGGCCGCGCCTCCGGCCACCCATTCCTCTGCCGCTGTGCCGTCGTTCTGGCCGGCGAGCCCATCTCCTCCGTCCATCCCCATCGCCCCGCTACCGCACCGTCTTCTTCACCTCCTGCCCGTGTCCCTCTGCTGCCTTGTCGCTGTCGAGCTGCGCCGCAGCGCCGACCTCGCCCCGCCCTTGTTGCTGCCGTCGCTGGAATCACCAAGCCCACAGCAAGCCTTCCCACCTGCCCTACTTCTCCTCGCGTGACCGCGACCGTCCCTGCGGACAAGTTCGCCGGAGTGCCACCAGGCCGCTGTTTCCGTGCCTCGCCCTCGGCGCCTCGTCCCCGAGCTCCGAGTTTGCCGCCGCCTTGCTCCTCCCTCACCCGTCTATCAGGAACGCCATGGCCGCCGCCCCATGGAGTCCCACCAGCCTGGACCCGGCCGGGAACCAGATGAGCCCCATGCCTGCTTCCTGCCTCTGACCTCCACCATCGCCTCCTTGCTGCTGGCATCCCGAGGCCCTTGTGTTGTTTTGTGTTGGACCATCAAGGCCGGCAAGATCGACTACATGGACGCCAAGACCACACCAGGACTGCCAAGCATCGTCTCCGGGAGTTTTTCCCCAAGTACCACTACGGTCGTCATCCGCCAAGTACCCCTTTGGATCACCAAGTTCGACTACCATCGTCGTGAATCGCTTCCGAAACAAGTACCACTACCGTTGCCCCCGGAGACATCGGATTCGTCAAGTTCCTCTTCAAAACATGAACCACTACTTCCACGACGACGTGTGTACCACTACCACCGACCTCTAAGACCCCGTGGACGTCAAGTTCCTTGTGGTGACCCCGAACATCTACGGATCATGAACAACTACTTCATCTACGAAACGTGAACCACTACTTCCACTACCGTCGCCGCGTACCACTACTTCCACTACCGTCGCGAGAATGTCTACTTCCACTACTTCCACTACAAACTCGACCAGCTCCGAAAATGCACGCTTCGAAGGTATAACCCCGAGACGACGCCCGTGAACGAATGCATGTGTTGAATGAGATTCACCGTTTGCACCGTGTCCAAATTGTCACTCGTTTCCATGCCACCGACACGTGGGAACCCGGTATTCGGGATCACCCCACTTTCTTTTGCATGTACCGTACGTCCACACTTTCTTTTGCACCGGTATCTCAATGAGTTGTCGGATCCTTGGAATGTTGCCGTGGCACCATTTTCGTTATCGTTGCCGTGGCACCCCTTTTGTTCCGCCATGGTGACAAATGCCTCGTATCATGCTCATGTCAACATTTTCATAAATATTGCCTAAAACTTGCATATGTCATCCGCATCATGATAACAACAATTAAAATGTTTAAAATTGTTGTTGCATTAAATTGCTAGATGACATGAGGATTTTCCGGAATTGTTGTTTGTTGTTTCCGGCCTCACTTAAACTTGCCTAGATAGGTAGTTTAATTATGTTTCACCTCTTGCCATGTTTAATAACATGTAATATTGTTGTGTTCCTAAACAAGAGAGAACTAAATAATTGATGTGGTGTTTCTTCAATATGCAACTCGTTGCATATTGAGCTCCACTTAACTTGTAGTATTGTTTGTTGCACTTTGCCATGCCATGCCTCATTAAACCGGACATGCATCATACTTGTTTGTGCATCATGCCATGTTTATGCTTGTGCATTTACCATGTTGTTTGTTTCTTTCCGGTGTTGCTTCTTAGTTCCGATAATGTTGTGATTGTGAGGATTCGTTCGACTGCTCCCGTTCGTCTTCTTCATGGACTCGTTCTTCTTCCTTGCGGGATTTCAGGCAAGATGACCGCTACCCTGGATCTCACTACTATCATTGCTATGCTAGTTGCTTCGTTCTATCGCTATGTTGCGCATCCTATAACTTGCTCGTCAAGCCTCCCAAATTGCCATGAACCTCTAACCTTTGACACCCTTCCTAGCAAACCATTGCTTGGCTATGTTACCGCTTTGCTTAGCCCCTCTTATAGCGTTGCTAGTTGCAGGTGAAGTTGAAGATTGCTCCATGGTGGACAGGGTCATGTTGGGATATCACAATATCTCTTATATTATTAATGCATCTATATACTTGGTAAAGGGTGGAAGGCTCGGCCTTATGCCTGGTGTTTTGTTCCACTCTTTTTTTTTGAGTAACATGTTTTGTTTTGTTCCACTCTTGCCGCCCTAGTTTCCGTCATACCGGTATTATGTTCCCAGATTTTGTGTTCCTTACACGGTCGGGTGATTTATGGGACCCCCTCGACAATTTGCTTTGAATAAAACTCCTCCAGCAAGGCCCAACCTTGGTTTTACCATTTGCCTCACCACCACCTACTTTTCCCTTGGGAGTCGCTCTCTCGAGGGTCATCTTTATTATAGCCCCCCGGGCCAATGCTTGTCTAAGTGTTGGTCCAAACTAGAGCACCGTGTGGGACCATCCCTTGGCAACTTGGGTTATGTCGGTACCTGTACGCTTAGCTTATCCGGTGTTGCCCTGAGAACGAGATATGTGCAGCTCCTATCGGGATGTCGGCGCATCGGGCGGTCTTGCTGGTCTTATTTTACCATTGTCGAAATGTCTTGTAAACCGGGATTCCGAGACTGACCGGGTCTTCCTGGGAGAAGGAATATCCTTCGTTGATTGCGAGAGCTTATCATGGGCTAAGTTGGGACACCCCTGCAGGGTATAAACTTTCGAGAGCCGTTCCCGCGGTTATGTGGCAGATGGGAATTTGTTAATGTCTGGTTGTAGATAACTTGACACCAGATCCGAATTAAAACGCATCAACCACGTGTGTAGCCGTGATGGTCTCTTCTCAGCGGAGTCCGGGAAGTGAACACGGTTTCTGTGTTATGCTTGACGTAAGTAGGAGTTCAGGATTACCTCTTGATCATTGCTAGCTTCACGACCGTTCCTTTGTTTCTCTTCTCGCTCTCATTTGCGTATGTTAGCCACCATATCTTGCTTAGTCGCTGCTGCAACCTCACCACTTACCCCTTCCTTTCCCATTAAGCTTTGCTAGTCTTGATACCCATGGTAATGGGATTGCTGAGTCCTCGTGGCTCACAGATTACTACAACAATAGTTGCAGGTACAGGTTATGCGATGATCATGACGCGAGAGCGATGTTTGCTTGTTTTTGGAGTTCTTCTTCTGCTTCTTCTTCGATCAGGGGATAGGTTCCAGGTCAGCAGCCTAGGCTAGCAGGGTGGATGTCGTTTGAGCTTCTGTTTGTGTTTCATCCGTAGTCGGATGGTGCTCTTATGTAAGATGATGTTGTATTCATGTGGCATTGTTTGCCTCTTGTATGTATCCCCATCTATTATGTAATGTTGATGTAATGATATCCACCTTGCAAAAGCATTTCAATATGCGGGTCTATCCTTGGTGGGACCTTCGAGTTCCTTTTGGATAGGGTCGCATATTGGGCGTGACAACCCCCCTGAGCTGCCAGCCACCACCGGCCAAACAGCAGGCCCCCCGCCGCCCGCGGCCGGTGGTGCGCCGCCCCGCACATCGCGAAAACACTCCCCACCGCCGGTCCGCCGCCGCCCCGGCAATCCCTCTAGCCCCCCCCCCGTGCCGAGCTTTTTCTCCGGCGATCCCCACGCCACCGCCCCACCACCGGCCCACCCTAAACCCTAAGATAGATAGTGGGGTACCTCTCCGGCAAG
>NC_057807.1:241963240-241969857 GCF_018294505.1 Triticum aestivum
TGAAAATTGACTGACCCAAAAGTCGATTCAGTCGACTGAAGTGTAGCTAAATCGGAGAAGCGTCACAAGCAAGAGCAAGAGCGAGAGCAGCAGCGCGAGGAAGAGCAATAGCAAGAGCAGACCAGGCAGGGAACCGAGAGCAAGAGCAGTGCAGGAGCGCTTGCGAGAGCTAAAGCAGCAGCAGCTCCTACTGATGTGGAAGTCGCCACCGAGGGAGCGACGCCATGGAGGAAGTGGCCTGTGATGCTGCCGTGGATGGAGTCACGCCATGTCGGCTCGGGACTAAGCGCCGACAGCACCGTGAGATCGAATCAAGAAGAAAATGCGGCGATTAGTGTACAACCTCTTTGGTGGCGCCGATTAGGCTGCAGCTTCATCCAAGGAAACAGTGATGATGATGCTCTTCCAGTGGTGCAGGTGAAGACGGTGGTGTGGGAATGGAGGTGGCGCGAAAGACAAGGGGAACATCGGGGAAGCTCCTTGGAGGTGGAGGACGGGGTGGCTGAACCGGCGGGACGATGAGATCGACGATGGATCCTCATCCGGTACGGTGGATGAGGGACGCCGATGTGTTGTTGTGGACGACATCGTCGGGGAAGAGGCTCCGGCTGGATGGATGACGGAGGAGGGTGTGGGGCTTCGTCATGGGTCTTCGCGGCCTCGGTGTACGAATGGGTGGGCCGATGGGATGGGAGTAGGGAACCATGGCTTAGGGACGATGTCGGTGTCAAAACCGGCTGATCTCGGGTAGGGGGTCCCGAACTGTGCGTCTAGGCGGATGGTAACAGGAGACGAGGGACACGATGTTTTTACCCAGGTTCGGGCCCTCTCGATGGAGGTAAAACCCTACGTCCTGCTTGATTAATATTGATGATATGGGTAGTACAAGAGTGGATCTACCACGAGATCAAGGAGGCTAAACCCTAGAAGCTAGCCTATGGTATGATTGTTGTAATGTAGGTTGTGTCCTACGGACTAAAGCCCTCCGGTTTATATAGACACCGGAGGAGGCTAGGGTTACACAGAGTCGGTTACAATGGTAGGAGATCTACATATCCATATCGCCAAGCTTGCCTTCCACGCCAAGGAAAGTCCCATCCGGACACGGGACGGAGTCTTCAATCTTGTATCTTCGTAGTCTTGGAGTCCGGCAGACGATGATAGTCCGGCTGTCCGGACACCCCCTAGTCCAGGACTCCCTCAGTAGCCCCTGAACCAGGCTTCAATGGCGATAAGTCCGGCGCACATAATGTTCGGCATTGCAAGGCGGGTTCCTCCCTTGAATAATCCAGGGAAGATCATGAACACCAGGATAGTGTCCGGCTCTGCAAAATAAATTCCACATTCCACCGTAGAGAGAATAAAATGTGCACTAGTCCAATCTGCTGATGTATTATGCGGCGTGACATCACACCGCTACCAAGCCACTGTTCGAATCGTTTTTTACTTTACACCACTTCAGCACATTTAGCGAAGCGGTTTCCTTGGCATGTCTTGTCGAAGCAGAGATCGTGCTCCCATTATTCCGGGATTCTCATCAATACGGACGTGGGTAACCCAACTGCGCCATTGATGGTGGCACTTGGGAGATAAGCGAGTTTTACCAGGCAGGCAGGGGACGCACAGTTTCGTCCGCCTATATATAAGGGATAAGGATTTACCTTCTCACCTACGCCTTCTTCCTCCTTTGCTTATCCATCTCCGCGCACTCAAGCTCCAACGCCCAAGCTCGCGCATCTCGCCTCGACCTTCTCCGAATATGTCCGGAGCGGGAGGCAAATGGTTGGCCTCCACCGTTAAGGAGGAGCACATCACCAAGCTGCGCAGCGCCGGATACCTTTCCGGCGATATCGCGCATCGGCTGCCCGATGAGGGGCAGCTCATCCCTACCCCTGGGCCCCACGAGAGGGTCGTCTTCCTTCCCCACTTCCTCCGCGGACTGGGCTTTCCGCTCAATCCATTCGTCCGGGGGCTCATGTTCTACTACGGCCTGGATTTCCACGATCTGGCGCCGAACTTCATCCTCAACATCTCGGTGTTTATCATCGTGTGCGAGGCCTTCCTCTGCGGCCTGTGGCTCAAGACCCTCAACGTCAAGCCGAAGTTTGTGAAGGGCACGCAAGCGGAATGCGGAGGCGCCATGTTGGGTAAACTGCCCAACGTCCTTTGGCTCGAAGGGGCCTTCGTGGACTCCGTCAAGGGGTGGCAATCGGGGTGGTTTTACATCACCGAGCCGCGCAAGCCCACATGGGCGGCGGCCCCCGAGTTTAGATCTGGCATCCCCACGCAGCTCACCTCCTGGAAAGAGAAGGGCTTGCTATGGGGCAATCCGAAGGAGGTGACGGGACTCCGAGCCTGCATCCAGAAGCTGGTGAGCAATAAGCTCAGGCTCATCGACGTGGTCCAAGTCATGCTCATCCGTCGGATTCTCCCATGCCAAGAACGGGCATTCAATCTGTGGGAGTTCAATCCGGAACAGCACCAGGCGCTGAGCGGGCTCTTCGATACGACACACGAAGGCGCCTGGAGGGTGCTGTTTAAGGGCGCCGAAGCCCCCGCATCCGCGACGGAAGATCGCGGATTTAGCTCGCAGCATCCGGCTGACGAGGTAAGTGATTCAACCCCATTACGGGACACTTTGCAATAATCGAATTGATCCTAAGAGGGTTCCATTCTTTCTTTTCCTTTGACAGGAATGGATGGAGAAGGCCAAGCAGCTTATCAGCCCGGCTCCCATGCCAGAAGACCCAGTGGACGCCCGTTTAGCAGGGCTGCTGGTTCCGGCACCGCATGTGGTGCCGGAGAAGAAGGCCAAGAAGGTGTCCACGGGGACTTGAAAGAGTTCCCGCAATCAGGTGCCCGACGACGAGGCGGACTCCTCCCCTGAAGACGAGGAGGAGGAGGAGGACTCTCTCCTGGAGGAGGGAGAGAAGAAGAGGAAGGCTTCCCCAATAGGGGAGGCCGAAGGGTCCAAGAGGGGGAGGACTATCCCCCCGGACAGTTTTGCCAACTTCACCGTTGGCGAGGATGAGTGGCCTCCAAGGGCCAGGCGTCCGGCAAGATCGTAAGTATCCGGATCCTTGATATGCAATTTCTTTCGTGTCGCGTAGTGTCCTTCTAACGCCGCATTCTGTCCGTAGTCCTGCTGATGATGATCTCCCCGCTTCATCAAGCGGGTCATTGGCCCCGTTGGATGTGGATTCACTTCCGACTGCCACTACCCCCCGCGCCGGCGAGGACGCCGAGGTGGGATCCTAGAGAGGGACCCATCAGGAGGAGGCTCCGGAGGCGCCGTCAGGTTGCCTCCCGGACTTTGTGCCGGACTCTACATCGGAACCCGCAGTGGTTCCAGAGTCCGGCGGGCGGCCGCTTCGAAAGAAGGGCAAGACCGTGACACCGGCGACCTCCATCCAACCGGAGGCGCCGGATAACTTGTTGGAGGCGCTTAAAGGCGCTTCCATCAAGGAAGAACACCGCACTATCATGAGTGCGGTGATTCAAAAGGTTCAGCTTGCCAGGAGCGGGCTGACCGAAGCCTGCAACAGCCTTTTAACAGGCTTTGAGGTAAGAAGTTAAAATTATGTAATGTAATACCGCATAGACAGTTGCCCCTGATGCTCAGTTCGGTGTTCGGAAAGAAAAGCTGGAATGAGGATCTAACAAGATACACGCATGGTTGCTTAAAATATGTCAATATGTGTTTGCAGGCTACGCTACTGACCTTTGCCGCACTATCGGTGGAGGTCGATGTGCTGAAGAAGGATCTCGAGCAGTCCGAGCAAGAGCTCGGCCATGCCAAGAAGCAGCTCGAGGACAAAGAAGGTGAGTAACACCACTTTGAATAGTTACCTTACAGAAAAGGGTTTTGGTTGCAATAAAGTTAATAAGGATAATATGGGTATTGCAGGGGCCACTAACGAGGTGGCAGCCCTGAAGGAGGCTGTGTCCGCGGCCGAACGCAGTGCGGCCGCAGAACAGGCAGAGCGAGAAAAGCAGGAGGCGCGGGTGGCGGAAGTTCGGCAAGAGCTCCAGGCTCTCATGGAAAAGCATGAGAGTTTGGAGCGTGACTCCAAGACTCGAGAGTCCGAGCTTGCCTCGGCTCTCGAAAGTGCCAAATCCGCCAAGGCCGAGGCCCATAAGGCCCTTCAGGAGGTTGAAGATATAAAGAAGATAGCGGCGGGTAAGGCATTTTTCATGCAAAGCAGGCATGTTAATGTAAACTACCTGACACTTACCCGCATTCGGAGCTCTCTAGGGGCGTCTGCAGATCTGCCGCGTAGTGCGTCTGATGCCGCAGCATTCTATCGTGGCGAGGAGGGGAGCTCGACGGAGAAGGTCTTCTGGTCTTAGTACGCTGAGGCCGGCCATCCGGTGCCCCCAAGCGACTAGCTGAAATAGCTGGTCGAACTCCACAAGGTAGCTGAGGAGGCCATGAAGGGCCTTATAGTCCGGCTGTGGCCTGAACAGGCCATTCTCGGGAGCTACTTCGGCCTCGTGCGGCGGTTGGTGGGTGCATGCCCCTATGTGGAGGTCATCAAGCGCTCCTCCTGTATTGAAGGTGCTCGCCGGGCCCTCGCCCGCACAAAGGTGCATTGGTGCAGGTTGGATGCGGAGAAGCTTCTCACGGACCCACCGCCACCGGGCAAGGAGTATCGCACGCCCGAGATGTATTATAAAACTGTCCTGAAGGGAGCCCGCGATATTGCGGATGAGTGCCCCAGAAATGTAATCTTTGAGTAAACTCGTTATGTATTATCCTGTGCGCTGAAACTTTGTTCATGTGCGCATTAAGCAACGCTTGTTTAATTTAAAATATTACCTTCTGTCCGGCCGTTTATAAAATCTGAGAGATGGCAAGTCGTTGGCTTCAGCCCCCAAGCCACGAGTGCTGGGGTGTTCGGGATAAACATGAGCACTCTTGTTCCCATTTTTGGGTCCATCTAGGGAGGCGCTCAACACAACGAACAGGGCAACCGGACTTATAATGCTTGAACACTCTCACTTAGCCATAGAATTCTATAATTTTAAATTTCGGTGAAGCCCCTGGTATTCGGAAGGCCGAATCCGGGGCGCTATCCACGCCTTCGTCGGACATTGTCCGGAACTTCGCTCGAAGCGGCGTGAGTATTTAAGGACCCGAAAAAACCTCTCGAACAGCGACCAGTCTCTCGCCTTATCATGCCAGTCAGTTTTAGCTTTCTCCACTGAGGCGCTCGCCCGGCTCAACCGGGGCGCAATCGCAGTGGTTCTCCCAGTGCCACCTTAGCCGACAGAACGGAACGTAAGGCACCAAAACGTGGGAGCCGGGCAAACCCAACTATTGACCCAAGACATGATTCGGAGCCGATTCATATAATGCTATAAGTTTGGGGTGCCGTACTTATGAAAGTGTTCGGACTTTATCACACCATGATTTGGGGAACAGAAGCCCCTGGCGTATTTGGCCGTACCAAAATATACGGGTGCAAGATGTCATGTAATGAACATATATAAAAAAGGTGATGTAATTGCAGTCGAAAAGTGCTGCGATATTTATTAAAGGAAGTCTGCTATGGGTGCGGACTGATACAAATAGTGCGGTAAGCAAGGGATTTGGACTAAGTAAACATGTCCCCCTCCAGGGGTGAGCTGCGAACTTGGTGTATATAATCGAATTTAATGCTCGTAATTGAGACCACCTGAGTGTTCGTCGCATTCTTCCTTCGTCCCTGACTGTTGCATCATGAGTTCGGCAGGTTCATCGCCGGACAGGGCTTCTGGTTAACGGATTCCTGTGTATACAAAGAAGGAAAATAAAAAATAATAAGAAAAAAGGGGGGCACACTTGCGAGCCCCTGGTGTGGTCGAACCGCGCTCTGGGTCCATTGCGATCGTGCCCCTTCCCCTGTGCCCATGGTATCTCCAAAGCGTAATGATGTACGCTGAGTGTTATTCTTGCGATCATGCGTGGGCGAGGGTTGGGGCCGCATTGCTACACGTGCTCTGATCGCGCCAGGTGGTCTTTGTTGGTATTGCTTCGGGCGCATTTTGCTGTATCCGGCTGGTTAACGGCCGGACTCGAGAATTGCCTTAAGAGGCTGCTCTGTACTTCTGCCGCGAGAGCCGCTGTATGTTCCTCCGTTCGGAGGGAGCGTTCCGTATTTCCATTGACCGTGATGACTCCACGAGGGCCTGGGCCTCTCGCACCACCTCCTAGCTCCATTCTCTCTGTCTAGCCGTCTCGCTGGGCCTTATTTTCCTCTAACAAATAGACGTACACCGACCAATCTCCCTCTATACATATAGCTAGCTAGGTCCTTATAACACATTTTTACCCACGCGTCGATCGATCTACCTCATTAGTTATGTCTCTCTCTTCCTCCGACAAACAACAATTGATCTACCGATCTAGTTAGGTTTGCTTACCAAACACATGGTTCCCCTTCATCATCCATGGATGCATCCCGACAGATCTATCACGCATAGGCACACACAGAAACACATCCCCACTCTTATTGATAACATTACAGTTCCACCCTCAGTTTGTATAGTAGGGCTCTCCCACCATCTTCGAGAAGCAACCCATCACCCATCCAGCACTCTACCCCTCTCCCTCCCTCTCTCTCCTCTCTCTCTCT
>NC_057807.1:242606964-242638162 GCF_018294505.1 Triticum aestivum
GGACGTGGAAGACAGACAGTAGCGGGACTGTGGTCTGTGGAGGGTAGGATAATGACATGGATATGCAACCATACAAGCTTCTAGTGTGGATGTGCAGTCTAAATTCGCCTGCGCGGCGTAGTACAATTTACCAGGTGGTCGAGGCGGCAAACCCAGCCATTGTTTGCTTCCAAGAGACAAAAATTGAAACTATGATGCCAGACATTGTAAGGCAATGCCTTGGCAGTAAACTAGAGAACTTCTTCTACTTGCCGGCTATGGGGGCCCATGGAGGCATCTTGCTCGCTTGGGATGAAACTTTTGTGAGGCTCTCGAATCCATGATACACTATAAACACGGTCTCGGCCCTAGTCACACCGCAGAATGGGGGACACTGGTGGATTACGGGCGTTTATGGCCCACAAACGGATACAGATAAAATCGCGTTCATGCAGGAACTGGTAGATATACGTGACCTACACGTTGGCCCATGGGCCTTTGTGGGGGACTTCAACCTACTAGTTAATCCACAAGACAAAAAAATGACGTGGTAAACAGGCGGATGCTGGCCAGATTTCGGAGGAAAACGAACATATTGGAAGTTAAGGAGATGTACCTGAACGGACGCAAATTCACATGGTCAAATGAAAGAAGGCGGCCAACCTTGGAGAAAATTGACCAGGTCTTCATGTCAAACTACTAGGATGACTTGCACCCGACAGCTTTGCTTATGGCTTGGGATCAACGATCTCAGATCATTGTCCCTTCCTCCTGGACCTCAAGGTGGATTTTGCATACGGAAGATGATTCCGTTTTGAACAGTTCTGGCCTAACGCTAAGGGCTTCTTCCAGACGGTGGAGACGGCTTGGAACTTGATTGCCTCGGATGGCAATGCTTTTGCCGTGCTCTACAACAAGCTGAGAGCCACTGCAAAGGCGCTGCAACGATGGAGTGATAGGTGGATAGGCAACATGAGAATGCAAATCGCGATTGTACTGGAAGTCATTGGCCGGCTCGACGTGGCAATGGACTCGAGAGCCTTTTCAGATGATAGAGTATGAGCTGCACAAAACCCTGAAGAGGAAACTCCTTGGGTTATGTTCGCTGTAGAGATCCATTGCCCAACAGTGCTCTAGGCTCTTGCAGCTTAAGGAAGGGGAAGCCAACACTGCCTTTTTCCATCGGCAAGCTAGTCAAAGGCAGAGGAAGAACCTAATTCTCTCCATCACCTCAGAGGGGCATCTATACACAGGCCAGGAAAATATTGCGCAAGCGGTGGATACATAATACAAAAGGCTCTTGGGGCTAACCACGGAGAGGAGTTGCACCTTAAACCTGGAGGTGCTAGGGCTACCGCAGAGAGATTTGGCACATATGGACACGCTTTTCTTTGCCCGGGAGGTCGAGAAGGTGATCAAGGACATGCCACTAGACAAGGCACCGGGACCAGATGGGTTCACACGATGTTTCTACGCAACATGTTGGGCTATTATCAGAGATGATTTCATGAGGGCGCTCAAAGAATTCCAGTGTGGAGACATGAGGGGGATGAAGGTAATTAATAGAGCCACTGTCTCTCTCTTGCCGAAGAAGGTGGGGGCGGTGGACATCAAAGATTTCAGATCAGTGAGTCTTAACCATGGAGTGGTCAAGATCTTTGACACGATACTTTCCACCCGCCTCGCAGATGACCTGCCGCTTCTCGTGGGCAACCACCAAAGTGCATTTGTGCGGGGAAGATCCTTACATGACAATTTCATGTTAGTACAAGGGAAGGCACGCAGGTTACATGCCCCGAAGGACCCCATAGTTCCCATGAAGTAAGATATATCCAAAGCTTTCGACTCCGCTCAATGGTCGTTCTTGCTAGAAGTGTTGGCGCAAATGGGTTTTGGTGCAGAGTGGATTTCCTAGATCTATGGTTTACTCGCGACATCATCCACCAAATTTTCTGTGAATGGGATCCCCGGGGAAATGATCTTAAATTGCCAAGGGTTAAGACAAGGAAGCCCCCTCTCACCCATGCTATTCATACTATGCATGGAGCCACTCCAAAGATTGTTCGAGCACGCGACAACGGTGGGTTTGCTGGACGCTCTAGCGAGGACTGGGTTGAAACACCGGATATCCATGTATGCTGATGATGTGATGATATTTCTGAAGCCGAAGGAGAGGAACACCCTGACTTGCTCGTCCATCTTGGACCTGTTTGGACACGCCTCAGGCCTCAAGGTAAACAGGCAGAAAAGCTCCGCCCTACCGATCAGATGCACTCCGGAGGACATGCAACTGATGTCTGAATTGTTTGGGGTCTGTGAGTGCCACCTTCCCATGCCGGTACCTCGGATTACCACTATCCAGTAGGAAGCAAAGTGAAGCACAATTCTAGGATATGGTGGAACAGCTGGCGACGCGACTGCCATTTTGGAAAACAACATCCCTACCTAAGAGCAGTCGAATGATACTTGTGCAGTCTGTCTTGTCTACTATACCAGTGCACTCCATGCTTGCCATGGGACTGCCACCAAAAACGATCAAGGCAATGGTGGAAATATGCAGAAGCTTCTTATGGTGCGGAAAATAAGACACTGGAGGTGGAAAATACACTGTCGCATGGGAGGCCATCTGCCGGCCAAAATGGGCAAGAGGCCCAGGTCTTACAAATCTTAAGTGGATGAATGTGGCACTTCAAGTGAAGTGGTTATGGCTCCAGAGAGCGGACCCATCTAGACCGTGGGCGAAGTTCAAGTTCACTGTACCGGATGAGGCAAGAGGCCTGTTTCAGGCGGCGGCAACAACGTCTCCGGGGGACGGCCGAACAACCTTATTTTGAGAGGACATATGGTTCAATGGATATTGCCTACTAGAGCTGGCTCCGGAGATATATATATGTGAGGGTGTTAAGGAGAGTGAAGCATTCCAGAACAGTTGCCGATGCATTGATAGACGCAACATGGGCCCACGATGTAGGGCTGGACATGAACGAGGGCGAGCTACTACAGTTACTGCAACTGTGGACACAGGTGGGAAGCACAACCTTGGATGCACAACGGCCGGACCAATTGACATGTTCGTGGGAGAAGGATGGCCAGTTCTCGGCCAGATCGGCCTACGCGGCCAAGTTCGCTACCTTACAGGTTTCACCGACAGCAAACTTCACATGGTCATCAAGTGCCCCCTGCGTTGCCGCTTCTTTGCATGGCTAGCTCTAAGGAATAGAGTGTGGACTTCAGACAGGCTGGCAAGAAGAGGTCTTGCTACCTCTTGAGCACTGCGTTGGTTTTCCCTTGAAGAGGAAAGGGTGATCTAGTAAAGTAGCGTAAGTATTTCCCTCGGTTTTTGAGAACCAAGGTATCAATCCAGTAGGAGACAACACTCGAGTCTCATGTACCTACACAAACAAATAAGAACCTCGCAACCAACGCGATAAAGGGGTTGTCAATCCCTTCACGGTCACTTACGAGAGTGAGATCTGATCGATATGATAAGATAATATTTTTGGTATTTTTATGATAAAGACTAAAAATAAAGAAAGCAAAATAAACGGCGCCAGAAATAGCTTGTTGATGGGAGATTAATATGATGGAAAATAGACCCAGGGCCATAGGCTTCACTAGTGGCTTCTCTCAAGATAGCATAAGTATTACGGTGGGTGAACAAATTACTGTCGAGCAATTGATAGAATTGAGCATAGTTATGAGAATATCTAGGTATGATCATGTATATAGGCATCACATCCGCGACAAGTAGACCGAAACGATACTGCATCTACTACTATTACTCCACACATCGACCGCTATCCAGCATGCATCTAGAGTATTAAGTTCATAAAGAACAGAGTAAGGCATTAAGAAAGGTGACATGATGTAGAGGGATAAACTCATGCAATATAATATAAACCCCATCTTTTTATCCTCGATGGCAACAATACAATACGTGCCTTGTTGCCCCTGCTGTCACTGGGAAAGGACACCGCAAGATTGAACCCAAAGCTAAGCACTTCTCCCATTGCAAGAAAGATCAATCTAGTAGGCCAAACCAAACTGATAATTCGAAGAGACTTGCAAAGATAACTTAATGACACATAAAAGAATTCAGAGGAGATTCAAATATTTCTCATAGATAAACTTGATCATAAACCCACAATTCATCGGTCTCGACAAACACACCACAAAAGAAGATTACATCGAATAGATCTCCAAGAAAATCGAGGAGAACTTTGTACTGAGATCCAAAGAGAGAGAAGAAGCCATCTAGCTAATAACTATGGACCTGAAGGTCTGAGGTAAACTACTCACACATCATCGGAGAGGCTATGGTGTTGATGTAGAAGCCCTCCGTGATCAATGCCCCCTCCGGCAGGATGCCAGAAAAGGCCCCAAGATGGGATCTCACGGGTACAGAAGGTTGCGGCGGTGGAATTAGGTTTTCATGGATTCCCCTGATGGTTTGGGGGTACGTAGGCATATATAGGAGGAAGAAGTAGGTCGGTGGAGCCACGAGGGACCCACGAGGGTGGAGGGCGCACCCTGGGAGGGGGGTAGGCGCGCCCCCTACCTCGTGGCCTCCTCGTTTGTCGCTTGACGTCCACTCCAAGTCCGATCACGTTTGTTCCAAAAATCATGTTCCCGAAGGTTTCATTCCGTTTGGACTCCGTTTGATATTCTTTTTCTGCGAAACACTGAAATAGGCGAAAAAAAGCAATTTGGGCTGGGCCGCCGGTTAATAGGTTAGTCCCAAAAATAATATAAAAGTGTATAATAAAGCCCATTAATCATCCAAAATAGAATATATAATAGCATGGAACAATAAAAAATTATAGATACGTTGGAGACGTATCAGGTCTCCCACATCAGGACACCTGCCTTTTTGCAACCAAGATGATGAAACAATTAACCACCTCCTGACTCAATGTGTATTTGCAAGGGACGTTTGGAGCAAGGTAGGCCTAATTGTGGGCATGATTGGCCTATCACCATCAATGGGAGATGAGCTATCAACATGGTTCACACGGGCAACACACCTTGGACGGTATGCCAAGACAGTGCGCGCCATTCACCTACTTGTCATGTGGGAGTTGTGGAAGCACAGAAACTCAATCGTGTTCAAAGGAAAGACACCGGACGTGCGGCATGTGCTACAACGGATAACATACGAATGTGTGGCCTGGAAGAAGGCAGGTATCCTACACGCCGACCTCCAGATATCTTCTGTAGGAGTAGATGGGTGGGCCGCGGGTGAGTAGTTCACTTTGGAGGACTTGCGGTAGAGTGTGTTGTGTTTAACGCCTTGTAAATAACTGTGGCGGGGTTTCACCCCCTTCTTCTCTTAATATATGATACGCACCACTACAAAAAAAAGACACATCCATGACATTTTGGCCTGAACGAAATTTTTTCCTGTCATGCTTATGACACTTCTATGACAATAATTGTGACAAAAGCACGTATCATCATAGATGTGGTAGGCTCCTACTTCTATGACAAAAAATCATGATAAATAATGGACTTTTCGTCATGGGCGGGCAGGGGATGCACCTGCATGGCATTCTTTGGGCCGTCCATGACGGAAAAAATCATGGTAGAAGCGAGGGCGACGAAAATTTTGGGGAGTTCCCGGTTACGGTGGGTGGTCGGGGCCGAGCGATGCATGGAGGGATTGCGTGTTTCTCTCGTACACATACGCGTGTGTGTGCGAGGCATTGGGCTCTAACTGAACCTGAGCGAGGCGTTCGCTGACTGAACTCGAGCGATTGCAGTGGCTACACATTACTAAACCAGAGCGATCGATCGATCCATGACTGTTAACTAAACCCGATCGAGTGATTCCTTCGCTACTGTTGCTAACTAAAGCCAATCGAACCTGTTGCCTCTTGATGAACAGTGATCATTGTTGGGGGTTGGATGAACAGTTTCCGTTGGGTGTTGGATGAACAGGACCTCGTGGTAGTAGAGGTCGTTGCCGCTTGATGAAAAGGACCCGATCGATAGGAGGCCGCCACACACTCGAGCCGGTTGGGGGTGGATGAACAGGCCCCCGTGTGGAGGGTTGGTTGAACAATAGCCGGTGGAGGCTGGGTGAACAGGACCCCCATGGTGAACAGCAGCTGGTGGAGGCAGGAGGAAATAGATGGTGGATGAACAATAGCAGGTGGAGGGTGGAGGAAGTCGACGGTGGATGAACAGTAGCCCATGGAGGCTGGAGCGAGGCAGTAGATGGTGGATGAACAGTAGCCCGTGGAGTCCCGTTTTGCGGTATGCCACACCCCTCCCGATGAACATGACCCCGTTTTGACCGTAGGCGCTCCAACACAAGTCTGTTTCCTCCGTTTTGTGGTACGCCACACCCCTCCCGATCAACAGCTCCCTGTTTCGACCGTAGGCACTCGATCAGAAGGCCGTTTCCTCCATTTTGCGGTACGCCAGACACTTCCCGATGAACAGGACCCCATTTCGACCGTACGCGGTCGAACAGAAGGCCGTTTTCCCCCGTTTTGCGGTACGCCAGACCCTGTTCCAGCTGTTCCATCCAAGCCGGTTGGCTCCCGATGAACAGGACGCGTTCTGACCCAGTGGCTTGGCTCCCGATGAACAGGACGCGTTCCGACCCAGTGGCTTCACTCCCGATGAACATGATGCATTTCGACTCAGTCACTTGGCTCAAGACAATGTTGTTTCCTCCATTCCGACCCAACCGGTTAGCTGCAGACGAACAGGACGACCTTGCTGCCGTCTATTGCCTCTCCATGTACACGAGCCTTGGCCGTAGATATGCGCAAGTACGCATTTGAGACCCCGCCCTTATGTATGTACGTAGCCGTATTTATTTTCTTGCAGCGTGGCTGTATATACGTGTACACGATATATATAGACGGGACTGCGTGACATTCTACATCCGCGCCTCTATTACGACACGTGCATCTCCTTACTCGGCCCCAGTTCATCGTTGCAAAGAGACCGATCGACCAGTATGTACGTACACGTTCACGACCAGATAGACAACCCTATGTACGGTTCGACCCGGTGGGTCCCAGCTGTCACGGAGGATAAGGAGGCACTTCCTTGCGTGCAAAGATATAGCTAGTGGGTCCCAGCTATCAGGGGAAAGAATCATTTTTTGGCCCGTAATATGGACGCACTTCCTTGCGTGCGAAGACATAGTTGGTGGGTCCCAGATGTCAGGGGGAACTTTTTTTCGAGGCCCTTCTGGTAGGTCCCGCTGTCAGGTGGAGGAATCATTATTATGCGCGTAATAAGGAAGCACTTCCTTGCTGCGGCCGTGGACCCAGCTGTCAGCCTCTCCACGTACAGTCCTGTTCCGACGGAAGTCGTTCCTTGACCATGTTGACCACGCCGCGCCGAGAGCACCAAGGCGGTGGATGATGGTGAGGCCTAAGACGGGAATGATCTAGAGTCGTGGAACAAGGGGCACTGGAGTCCCTGGCGAAGGGGAGTACGAGGGGCTAGTTCGGCTGCCGGGTGAGGCTGCCTTCGTCGGAGAATAATAGAAGGTGTGGGTGAGTATAGGTATGACCTGGCCACTGTTGGGAGTAGGGTGGGGCAGCGATGTCTGTGCGGCAGCACAGCCGGCCACGGGGAAGCAAATGCAGGCGCTCCAGCTGGCGATGGTTTTGGCGGCTAGAGCAAGAGCAACTAGATCAGACATTGAAGAAGCAGGATGGCCATTGGATGTCAATCCAACGACTACAGATGTCGGAATAATTTGTTGACCTTTTGTTTTAGACCATTAAATCGTATTGTTCACTTAATGGACAACACCTTGCACAGGCTTCATCTAGTGGCCCACCAAAGTCAGCTTCGAAAGCCATGGCAGAATGCAACCCATTTATTTAGGTTTTACATCCCATTTCATTTTGTTTGCCAATACATCTTTTTACTGGACTTTGACTCAAAAAATAATCTATTTCCTGGTCTGGGTAAAAATAATAATAGTCGATTTTCTATTTATGATAATTTACAATGCATTTTATTATTTATTCGAATACACCTATTTACTGAGCTGGGTGAAAAATAATATTGCGTACATGCAACACATTTATCATTTCTTATAATTTACAAGCCATTTGATTTTAGTAGAAACTAGTTGACCCATTGCGCTAAATGGCGCAGAGACCCACTAAAGCCATGTTGTCGATGAAAAGAGTTTTATTTTGCAAGGACATATTCGATACTCGTAGTAGAAAGCTCATGTGCTAAACCATGCTATTTTAAAAATTTCCATCACATTGCGAAATCTGAGTTTTAAAAAAATGTATAACCCGTTGTGCCAAAAAATTATATTTGGCGCAGAGTCCCATTTAAAACCATGTACTTGTTGAAAATATTTGCATTTTTCAGTAACTCAAACTTTCATTAACTGTGTTTGAGCAAATACATACGGTAAGAACTTGGTAAAAGTTTAATTGATTGTGTACATAAAAGGCAAGATGGCAACATCAGAGTACAATTGTATGATGTGCAACAACAGCCAATATTAGTTAGCTAATAAGGGAACTAAACATTTCAGAGTAGTTTATCCCACATCTCATTCTCCTCGAAAATGAGCCCAAGCGGCCATCAACAAAAATACAATTGTTTTGATACAACAACGGTAAGAGAAATGAGAAACCATGGAGGAGAGTTGCATGTAAACTTTATAGAAGAAGGCCAATGTCAAGGAACAACATGTTGAAATACTCATCCCGCTCTCGGTTCTGGTCATCAGTCTGGGTAATCAACTCCTGACCAACGCCTTCAGCAACAACCACGACAGCATGCACCTTCTTCTTTACCCTTTCATACAGGAACTCAAATAGGTCTCCCTTCCCTTCAACGTAGAAATCAATCTCAAGCAGCAGTCAACATCTCGGCTGCTCAGAGTGGCATTAAGATTAATGTGGATCGTTCTCCTGCTCATAAGTATGACAAGACCAGTGCCATTCGCAGCTCTCACAGCCTCCACATGTGCCGCGTTGATCGCCTGCTGAGCAATCGAGAAAGTGCCTACACACTGCACTCGACAACGCAATTCAACTTATGAAACTAAGCAACTAATCTACGAAAAAGCGTCTGCTTGGTTACTTGGCATCCAACCATAAAAAAGCAAAATCACGGTGAGAAAAAGAATAACATAGGGCTTCATGGATCATGACTTTGCCACTCCTCATGCATCATCTCCATTGGATAGGTTTTTTTTCTGAACCACTATATGAGGGACCTGGAAGAGAGCAAGACAAAAATTATAACTCAGTAAATGAAGACTGCATTTTCCCATAAATTAAGGCATATTCTAGAAAAAGAGCCAATGTAGCAACCGAACAATAATGTTTATTCTCCTTCAGGTACCCACCAAGTAGCAACCGAAACATTATTGAACTACACGCAGCTCAAGATAATAACTATAAAATCTTTCCAGAAATAAGTGACCAAGTGAAAAAATGTAAAACAAGAGAATGAGGTAAGTAAGAAATCCCAATTGAGCTAAAGAAGGAGAGGTTGTGCCTAAGCCTCTAAGAACAAGTAGAAGCGCGTCCCCCCACTCTGCTTGTTCATGGTGACATGCCCAGAGAACCGAGAGATGTGCGAACTCCTTGGCTGACCAGGGAGAAATACCACCCTAACAGCGTCCTACTCGTTGTAACCGGCCAAGTAGCAGCGCCAACACCCTGGCAGGCAAAGACAACATGTGCCTGAACACACACGTCACTAAGCCAACAAGCACGCACACCACAAGAACCTGTAGCAAGCAAGTGCGGGGGACAGGAAGAGAGTTGGGACTGAAAATAAATTACCATGGTGGCAACTAGATTTACAGGCAGAAGCTTCTCGAGGCGGTGGCGGCAAATCTAGGTAGCAGTTGCACGAGCATGTGAGCGTCACAAGATGCAAACAACATACTCATACATACCTACATTTCTTTATCAACACTACACATCTCCAAAAAAATTCCAAATTGAGAGTTCAATAAGCTAGCATCTTCAGCCTCCTAATTTATCAAAGATCAGCATTTGTTAGTTTTGAGAAACCTAGAAAAACAAAGAAACATTAGGCACATTTGAATAAACATTTCAACAAAATGAGCAATAAGATGAAAAAACAAAACGAAATTCAGTAAAAAGAAACACTGCTATAGTCCTTCAATATGTATTTCTAAAATTGATATATCATCTTCATAACATGTTTATTTTCTATCCAAGGCTTGACTGTAGCATAAAATTACACCATGGTAAATCTGGAGAAAGACCAAGCTTCAGTTTCAGGTTAATCACTTGGTCACAAATTTTAGTAGAAGGGAAGACAACGGCCAGCGGTCACGAGATGAATTGTGCCTGCTAGTTCAGAAACACCAATACACCTAAATGGAGGAACTTACTTCATGTGCCTGAGCAGCCGATACAACTTTACCAGTGCCAATGGGCTACACTGGTTCGTGCGTGACGACCATGTTGGCCCAATCCTTGATCTTGTCTGCAAATAAAACGATCATCTCAGCCTACACCTTTTAGGTCAAAATATATGAAGATGATAACAAAGCAAATTTCATAATTCAAATCAATAAACATTATTCTAGAAAGTTGATTAATAGCAAGATCTTGTCCTTGCCAAGCAAAATAAAACTATACTCATCTGTTCATAAGCACATAAACAACTAAGTCAGCTACTACTCAAATGAACTAAAAGGATTGTAATTAAGGATGGAGTGCTCATTTTAAGAAACTTATTAACAAAAACTTTGGATGGTTCATGTGGATCTGAAATGACCCTTGTTCTCACCTCCTCCTACGGTCCTGCTCCAACCCCTCAGCAAAACATTGCACTTTATCCTGCAGGTGATTGTCAGCCTAAGGAAGTAGGCGGCTATCTGTTGGCTTCTCGAAATGCGCTAACCTTAATCCGCTGCCATGCTTTCTAATGGGATTCAGAGGTCATCTACACAAAGGAAGCACCTCCAAAGCATCAGTGGTAGGTTCACGGAGGAAAATAGAAACGGTCTGAAGTCCATAGTCAACAACACAAACCACCTTCCAAGATCATACAAATGAACCCACTCCACTACAAGATTTCTTTCCGTAGCTACTGATGTGTGCAGAAGAGCCTGGAACAGGGGTCAAACAAGATAAATCAGCCAACCATACAGTTCCAAGGTAGCATCAGGATTAGTATTGATAACTAATCCGGTAATCGTCCAAGAGCACAATGAACTAAGAGGAGATTTACCAGATTTGAGTGTCGGGGAGCGGAGAGGTGGAAGAGGGAGTTGGAGCCGAGCCGTGCCAGCCGGGATATCGATCCAACTCCGGTCAGCCGACCCTGTCATCGCCGGCGAGACCACCCCGCCCTAGCACGCCTACCTTCCCCTATCCTTCAACCCTCCCTCCACATCTTCTCTCTCCTATAGGGACGGATCCATGGGGTCGCCCTTGCGTGGAGGTTCCTGGCACCGTCGGAGGCAAGCTCATCGCATCCAGCCATTTCCGCTGCCCCTATGCTCACCGCTTTCGCCGATGGCAAGGAGGAGGAGGCGGGCGAGGAAGGCAGAACTCGGGCATAGGTGGGATAGAGGCGGTTGCGAGCAAGGAGAGGGTGCGGTGGGACCGCAGGAGGGAAGGAGGGTCGAGGCCATGCGACGGCTGTGGGGATTTGGGGCGTTGGGCAAGGGGATAGAGTTTGTTGGCAGCTGAAGTGGGAGTGGGAGTCGGGACGAGGCGAGGGTAAGATTGGACACGAAATGCGCATAGCAGATTGGCCAAAACTTTGTACATGCGGGGACGACGAACCCAACCAACAAGCACACGACACGAGCCCACCCGTCATTGGCCAGCGAAAATGACCGTGAGGTGAAAATTTGATTTTACTGCTGTGAAGATCCAACGGCTCAAACGCATCAGAAGGCAAATCCGACGGCCAACAAAGCCCAAATCGGGGGAGCCTCCTAGAGGCAAGTTGGCTAGCATCCTTATAGGTTTAAATGGACCCATTTTCTGGGATGGGTGAGAAAAAAATGATGGTCTGGACTGAGCATTTATTATAAAAATAATATTGAGATACGAATATTATTAAAAAAATTAAGTTGGGCTTGGTAATCTTATAATATAAAAAATGAACTGGGTTGTGCATTTTATTAAAAGAAACATAAGCTAGGCTACGCTTCTTTTAGGATCTTGTGTACAACTGTTGGCTCTGTTGTATTGCTGGTGTTCAACAAAAAAGGCATGTGTAGTACGGTACAACTTTACATGGCTACTCAACACATTCAACGACGCCTGGAAAGGCCAAAACAAGGCTTTTATACAACTTTTTGAAGTCACTAAGCTCAATTAATAACTTAAGAAAAAAGTTAGAATACAGTGGAACCTAATTAAAAGCTGTCACGTGCGAAGAAATAATTCAACGGGTCCCACTTTGTGTGTGTGTGTATGTGCGCGCGTGTGTGTGTGTGAGGGAGAGAGAGAGACCCATTGGTCGATGCTCGTAAATACATCTTTCAGCCATATGCATTGCTGATGCTCAGTAAAAACTTATATAGTTGACACAATCATATAGAACATCATAGTACACTGAACTTGCATACAAAACTTTCACACAGGCAACACAATCAGGGTGGAAGTAGTGGATCGCTATGGGTAGGGCTATGTTGAAACCAACGTACTCGTACATAACGGTTCATCATCTTTATCAATGATGGGGAAATATCTCGAATGCTGCACAAAGAAAACAGACAGACAACAGAATAAGTTCTGCTAGCATATGAAGTTGACGTACACCCCTTTCTAAAAAAAAGTTCAGGTACAAAAATAGAACAGGTCACAATCAAATGTACTGGCACATCAATGCTTCACACTGATAGATCAGATTTAACTAGTATCTAAGAAGATTCAGTTGTTACCTGAAATTAGAGCACATCCAGGCAGCCAGCCCTGCCTCTTCTCCCAAATAAGCAGTGGCCTCCGCCGCGCGATGGAGTAGGCCCTGTGCATCCATCGTTCTGAGCAACACGGGGAAAGCCTGACATTGACTCCTGTAATGGACATCGTCGACGGACCCTGGCATGAGCGGTGGCGGCAGGACTTCGATTGATGGATTGACCACTTCTTCGACATGCACGAACACTCGATATAGGTACATCCCTAACGTGGTTCGTGGCGGCCTTGGTGGCGACGAATAGTACAACGCCGGTTCCTGCACCGGTATCTCAACACCAATCACCTTTGATATGGTGGACGACTTCTTCATCCATGCCATAACCGTTAGAGCCCAGCTGTCTGGAGGAACAAACATACTTACGAGCTCACCTCCAAGGTCGTTGATAAGCTCATTGATGGACTCGCTGTTCCAAGCACGTCGAGGCATGCCATGGAAGGTAAGCTTTGTTAAAAACTCAACCTCGGAGGGCACCGAGCCCCATCCTGGGTGCCACCGATCAAAGCTCACCAGTGCGCCATCGCAGAACAAACATCGAGAAGATTCGAACACACGACTGCAGTCAAAAGTTATCCGGAACCTGATGAAGAAATCAGTCGGTGGCGGACAAACTTCGACGAGCAAGTCACTTATTTGGATGTCGTGCGCAATGCCAAGAGCTTTGACAAGGTCGTCCGCCGAGACGGGAGGCCGGTCGCCATTGATGGTTACCATCAGCACTTTGCCGAAATACTGGTCATCAAGCGCCGCCATGCCACTGTTGAGCGACATCACGTAGTGCCCGAAGGCAGGACGGACCCCAAGATCTCTGGCTTGGAGATCCGCGTTGACCGGCGACATGATAGTGCCCTTGAGTACAGGGAGTACAGGAGGGGGATTTGGGGGAACCGGAGTAGGAATTGAGATTCGAGAGGTGGGGGAGGGGCGGGAGATTGGGGATGAAAAGGTAGCATGAATTTCGAACACACGCCAATATGCTCTCGGCGCGCAAGCGCATGAAAACACCGGTGGCTCCCAGATGTCGGCCTAAGAGTCCTTTTTCTTTCTTTTTTTGAGAGCTCGGCCTAAGAGTCACAATTGACATGTTTGGCATTGCGTTACTACTCGGCCCATATTCAATGACACCTCACTGGCCCAAACAAGTGTACATCATCGAAAAGACACTGAGCTCAAATTATAACTTGAAAAAAGGAGATATACTATGAACACTGGAGAATGGTGATGCCCTCATTTAGCCCACCAGCAGTTCGAGACAATAAATAGTTTGGAACAACGATATAACAACATTCAAACACCGACTAGTGACTACTACTGACATAAACAATAAGACATGATAGTTCATAAGAAGTCTTGCTACACCACCAAAACGCACCCATCTTCAGCGCTTAGACTCTCGTGATCCAAACGAGAATGGCATTCTAAATAGAGGCAACTATTACATAGTAAGAGTGACATGGACGAGGATGAACAAATGACAAGGAATCAATATGCATAACAAAAGAGAGAACTACCCATCTAGAACAAGCATCAAAGATAACAAGTCATTCGAAGAGGGATGATCCAACACCAATATAATTTGCAGCCCCGCTTCAGCCACCCGTGATTCAAAGACACCGGTACTCCACCCTTTCGATGCAACAGCCCAATTACCTATCAACATGAAGGCTTGAACTGTTGTGAAACACAATAATTTTAAAAAAATTCCTACGCACACGCAAGATCATGGTGATGCATAGCAACGAGAGGGGATAGTGTAGTCCACGTACCCTCGTAGACCGTAAGCGGAAGCATCATGACAACGCGGTTGATGTAGTCGTACGTCTTCACGATCCGACCAATCCTAGTACCGAAAGTACGGCACCTCCGCGATCTGCACACATTCGGCTCGGTGACGTCCCACGAACTCTCGATCCAGCTAAGTGTCGAGGGAGAGCTTCGTCAGCACGATGGCATGATGATGGTGATGATGAAGCTATCGGTGCAGGGCTTTGCCTAAGCACTGCAACGATATGACCGAGGTGGATTATGGTGTAGGGGGGCACCGCACACGGCTAAGACAATGTCTGTTGTTGTGTTCTAGGGTGCCCCCTACCCCCGTATATAAAGGAGCAAGGGGGGAGGCCGGCTGGCCCTTGGAGCGCGCCAAGGAGGGGAGGAGTCCTCCTCCTAGTAGGAGTAGGACTCCCCATTTCCTAGTCCAACTAGGAGGAGGAAGGGGGAATGAAGGAGAGGGAGAGAGGGAGGGAAAGAGGGGGCGCCGCCCCCCTCCTTGTCCAATTAGGACTCCTCAAGGGGGGGTGGCACGCGGCCAACCCTATGGCCCCCCTCCTATCTCTCTCTCACAAGGCCCACGTAGGCCCATTAGTCCCCCCAGGGGTTCTGATAACCCCCCGGCACTCCGATAATTATCCGGTGACCCCCAAAACTCATCCAGTGTCCGAATATAGTCATCCAATAAATCAATATTTATGTCTCGACCATTTCGATACTCCTCGTCATGTCTGTGATCACATCTGGGACTCCCAACTATCTTTAGTACATCAAAACACATAAACTCATAATACCGATTGTCACCGAACGTTAAGCGTGCGGACCCTACGGGTTTGAGAACTATGTAGACATGACCGAGACACGTCCCCAGTAAATAACCAATAGCGGAACCTGGATGTTCATATTGGCTCCCACATATTCTACAAAGATCTTTATCGGTCAAACGGCATAACGATATACGTTGTTCCCTTTGTCATCGGTATGTTACTTGTCCGGGATTCGATCGTCGGTATCTCAATACCTAGGTCAATCTCGTTATTGGCAAGTCTCTTTACTCGTTCCATAATGCCTCTTCCTGCAACTAACTCATTAGTCACATTGCTTGCAAGGCTTATAGTGATGTGCATTACCGAGAGGGCCCAGAGATACCTCTCCGACAATCGGAGTGACAAATCCTAATCTCGATCTATGCCAACTCAACAAGTACCATCAGAGACACCTGTAGAGCACCTTTATAATCACCCATATACGTTGTAACGATTGGTAGCACACTAAGTGTTCCTCCGGTATTCGGGAGTTGCATAATCTCATAGTCATAGGAACATGTATAAGTCATGAAGAAAGCAATAGCAATATACTAAACGATCAAGTGTTAAGCTAACGGAATGGGTCAAGTCAATCACATCATTCTCTAATGATGTGATCCCGTTAATCAAATGACAACTCATGTCTATGGCTAGGAAACTTAACCATCTTTGATTCAACAAGCTAGTCAAGTAGAGGCATACTAGTGACACCATGTTTGTCTATGTATTCACACATGTACTAAGTTTCTGGTTAATACAACTCTAGCGTGAATAATAAACATTTATCATGATATAAGGAAATATAAATAACAACTTTATTATTGCCTCTAGGGCATATTTCCTTTAGTCTCCCACTTGCACTCAATAATCTAGATTACACATTAATGATTCTAACACCCATGGAGTCCTGGTGCTGATCATGTTTTGCTCGTGAGAGAGGCTTAGTCAACGGTGTGCAACATTCAGATCCGTATGTATCTTGCAAATCTCTATGTCTCCTTCCTTGACTTGATCGCGGATGGAATTGAAGCGTCTCTTCATATGCTTGGTTCTCTTGTGAAATCTAGATTCCTTTGCCAAGGCAATTGCACTAGTATTGTCACAAAATATTTTCATTGCACCCGATGCACTAGGTATGACACCTAGATCGGATATGAACTCCTTCATCCAGACTCCTTCATTTGCTGCTTCCGAAGCAGCTATGTACTCCGCTTCACACCTAGATCCCGCCACGACGCTTTGCTTAGAACTACACCAACTGACAGCTCCACCGTTCAATATAAATACGTATCCGGTTTGTGACTTAGAGTCATCCGGATCAGTGTCAAAGCTTGCATCGATGTAACCATTTACGACGAGCTCTTTGTCACCTCCATAAACGAGAAACATATCCTTAGTCCTTTTCAGGTATTTCAGGATGTTCTTGACTGTTGTCCAGCGATCCACTCCTGGATTACTTTGGTACCTCCTTCCTAAACTAATAGCAAGGCACACATCAGGTCTGGTACACAACACTGCATACATGATAGAACCTATGGCTGAAGCATAGGGAATGACTTTCATTTTCTCTCTATCTTCTGCAGTGGTCGAGCATTGAGTCTGACTCAACTTTGCACCTTGTAACACAGGCAAGAACCCTTTCTTTGCTTGATCCATTTTGAACTTCTTCAAAACTTTGTCAAGGTATGTGCTCTGTGAAAGTCCAATTAAGCGTCTTGATCTATCTCTATAGATCTTAATGCCCAATATATAAGCAGCTTCACTAAGGTCTTTCATTGAAAAACTCTTATTCAAGTATCCTTTTATGCTATCTAGAAATTTTATATCATTTCCAATCAACAATATGTCATCCACATATAATATTAGAAATGCTACAGAGCTCCCATTCACTTTCTTGTAAATACAGGCTTCTCCAAAAGTCTGTATAAAACCATATGCTTTGGTCACACTATCAAAACGTTCATTCCAACTCTGAGATGCTTGCACCAGTCCATAAATGGAGCGCTGGAGCTTGCACACTTTGTTAGCATCATTTGGATCGATAAAACCTTCAGGTTGCATCATATACAACTCTTCTTCCAGAAATCCATTCAGGAATGCAGTCTTTACATCCATTTGCCAAATTTCATAATCATAAAATGTAGCAATTGCTAACATGATTCAGACGAACTTAAGCATTGCTACAGGTGAGAATGTCTCACCGTAGTCAACTCCTTGAATTTGTCGAAAACCGTTCTCAACAAGTCAAGCTTTGTAGACAGTAACATTACCGTCAGCGTTAGTCTTCTTCTTGAAGATCCATTTATTCTCGATGGCTTGCCGATCAATAGGCAAGTCAACCAAAGTCCACACTTTGTTCTCATACATGGATCCCATCTCAAATTTCATGGCCTCAATGTTGGGGAACGTAGTAATTTCAAAAAAATTCCTACGCACACACAGGATCATGGTGATGCATAGCAATGAGAGGGGAGAGTGTGTCCACGTACCCTCGTAGACCGAAAGCAGAAGCGTTAGCACAACGCGGTTGATGTAGTCGTACATCTTCATGATCCGACCGATCCAAGTACCGAACACACAGCACCTCCGAGTTCAGCACACGTTCAACTCGATGATGTCCCGCGAGCTCCGATCCAGCAAAGCTTCGCCGGAGAGTTTCGTCAGCATGACGGTGTGATGACGGTGATGATGATGCTAACGATGCAGGGCTTCGCCTAAGCACCGCTACGATATGATTGAGGTGGATTATGGTGGAGGGGGGCACCGCACACGGCTGGGAGAGATCAACATATCAACTTGTGTGTTCTAGGGTGCCCCCTGCCCCCGTATATAAAGGAGCAAGGGGGGAGTCCGGCCGGCCCCTGTAGGGCGCGCCAGGAGGATTCCTCCTCCTCCTAGTAGGAGTAGGACTCCCCTTTCCTACTCCTACTAGGAGGAGGGAAGGAAGGACACTACAAAAAAATACACTTCCGTGATGATACGTGTTTGTCACAGTAGGTCGCGTTTCTGTCATGCATGTACATCCATGACGATTTTATGACAGAATCAAGATAGTCATACCTGTGCTGTCGTAGAAGTGTTCCATGACATTAACAAAATTATCATCACGGAAGTGTCCACTTCCATGACGATAAATCGCGCGTCACAGAAGTGCTTTCGTCAAGGGTGACCGACACGTGGCATCCACCGTAACGGAATGCCGTTAAGCTATCGGGTCGTATTTTTGGATCCGATAACCCGTTAAACGCCACGACCAATGCCGATTTTCCACATGTAAAATTCTCATTGGCTGACGGATCCACGCGTCAGCTCCGCGTTGACACAGGTGTCACTCATCCAATGGTCGAGATGGGCCTATGATATGTTGACACGTGGACCGGCCCAAAAGTGGCCCATAAAGTTTAAATGGGCCGGCCCAACTGAAGGCCCATAAGATTTAGCGGACCATAATGGACCGGCCCAGCTAAAGGCCCGCAAAATTTAGCGGACAATAATGGGCCGGCCCAGCTAAAGGCCCACACGATTTTGCAGACCATAATGGGTCGGCCCAGCTAAAGGCCCACAAGATTTTGTGGACCACAATGGGCCGGCCCAGCTAAAGGACCACAAGATTCTGCAGACCATAATGGGCCAACCTAGCTAAAGGCCCAACATTCTCTGTCAAATTGGCCCGTCAACGGCCTGTCCTAAACTTGTCATCAGCGCGGCCCATGGTCACTTCTGGCCCGTTAACAGTCCACTAAGTAATTGGGCCGAATTACAGCCCGGTGTATTTCCGGCCTGTTAAAGGTCCGGCTTCATTTGGGCCCATTTACAGGCCATCAAAACTTTCGGCCCATGAACGACCGTGAAGGATTTGGGTCATATTCGGCCATGTCTGACATTCGGCCTGTTAGAGGCCCACTATAGATTTGGTCCACTTTCGGCCTGTTGTCATTTTTGGTCTGTTAACGCCGGACGTAAACAATGGGCCATATGTGGCCCAACGTCATATCGGGACCATTAACGGCCCATATAAAAATGACAATAATCTAGCCCGACCGAAGTTCCGGCCTGTTAAAGGCCCGTGTATTAGGTCGGCGCATTTACGGCCCGTTCAAATTTCGGCATGTCAAAGATCCACATCGTAAATGGGCCACCAGTTTGGCCTGCTAAGTCCAGTGGGTTATTTGGCACAATAAGGTCCCAATCTCACTTTCGGTCTATTAAAGGCCCATGTTTTTTATGGGCTCGAGATATTTACACCTGTAAACGGCCTATTTTTACTGAGGGCCCAAATTATGTTTAGGCCTGTTAAAGGCCCACTATGGGCACATGCCTACCAGAAAAATATGAAAGCTTATGCTGATTTAGGCCCAGATATTTTTAGTGGGCTACATGCCAATTTCGGCCCGTAATCGTTTTTAGCCCAATTGGAATGGGCCCGATGAATGTTGGCATGTTGGGCTCCTACGAAGCTTTCGGCCGAATACATTACTAAGATAAACCTACACTATACAAAAATAGCGTCGTAATTACTACAGCCTGTGGCAGCACCATAAATGTTGTATCACAACAAAATAAATTCCAACCATACAACAAAAGGCCTGTTGGCATAAAGTTTACAGTCCTTCCAGATAAAAGCATCATCAGATGTATAGAAGCACAGATCATTTGACCTGAGTGCTAATGTTTCAGGCTGTAGAATCTGATGGAGCAGCACGATCTCCACCTTTTTCCGCCATTGCTCTTGAACAACAAAGCGAATGTCTGATAGTCTGGTTTCAAAACCATTCATATCTTGACGACATTTCTCAACCACTATTCTTGTTTCCGAAACAACGTCCATTAGGGATTGGACTTGTGTCTGGAGCACAGATATATCACTCTGTCTAGCAGGAAGATTTTGTTCAGTAGGCGATTTGGACGAGGTTACCTTTACAACCAACCCAGAATTACGCAGGAAGGTGCTTTTTGCACTGTTAGTGGAGAGATACTGACACACTGCAGCAAGAGGTGACATTGTGCCTGTAGTAGCCTCGTCACCTTCAGGTGGTTGTGGCTGTTCAATCATTTGTTCCATAGCTTCCTGAAAGTTTGACTTGTAGATTAGTGTACCAGATAAGTTACTAATGAGATAAAAACAAACAAAGTAGGTTAAACATTTATACATAACTTATTTTGGTGAACTACTGTAATACATTAGCATGTATTGTAGTGCCGACTACATAATAAAATCACTTTTGGAACATATGTCCATGTAGCATGCCTACTGTATTGTCTATTTCCTCACATTCGTTGACATCTAAGGATAAAGAGACATGGTTTAAAGTAGGATGAACATAGTATGACATCATTCATATCATGGGCAAACCGATATAAAACAAACAAGCTATTTTATCATTGTGTGCGCACGTGAACATAACAACTAGATTACAGATCAAGACCAAAAGAATATCCTTCATCTCTTTTAAACCATGTAAGGTGAAATGATACGTTAAGACAACTGTGTATAAAAGTGAACAGAGTAACTGACATTGGCTGCAAACCAAGTAGTTAAATGAACATCACAGTACCAATCAGTTCAAGGCAGGAGGAGTAAGGACTTACAACAGCGGCTTGAATTGGTGTGCTCATGCCCTTCATCTTGCTGGTGTGGCAATCCTTGAAGATTTGCACTGCATTCGGTTCATGTTCTTTTTGGTCTGCACGGGCTTTCCTCTTTATTTGGAACCAGTCAATATAGATACGATAATATGGCACAAAAAAAGAAGGAAGTACCAGCTATTTACAAGAGCCTCGTAGTGTGCAATATAGCTACGAGATCCTGTTGTCTGTTGGAATTTCACTTGAGAATGGTTGGTTTTGTTCTTCAAACAATTAGCCTAGAAGAAGATACACTTGTAAGGTACATACATAAATACAAGTTCAATATGTGGTCTGATCAAATACATATAGCCTACCTGATACTTTGGATCAGACCAGTGTTTAACGAGGGCTGTCCAGTCTTCATCTGTAATATATTCCACTGGAGATGTTTGGGCGATTTCATTGTTAGCCTTGCCTTCAAAGTGAGATTTTCTAAGGTGGTACCGATACTGTCATAGAGCAGACTGAAAAACATGAGTGCATGCTTGTTTAGTTGCATCATCTTTCGGATCCAACTTGAGCCTCATCTGTTGAAAAAAGAATGTGAGTCTTATTAGGAGGAAGCTAGAAAGTATGGGATAGAGCAAGACAATATTACTAATTGCGATGAATAACATTACTTATGGATAAATGGTCAAGGAAGGTGTTAAACTGGGTATTCTCTTTCTCATTCCTGTACTGGATCCACGTTGGGAGGATACGTGCATGACACCTAACGGCAACGGCTGCCTCTGATACTAATTTGGCTGACTCTGTAGCATCACGTGGCCTTTTTAAACCTGCCTCAAAATGGATCTCCATTCTTCCTCCTTTAGATTTTGTTAATCTGTCAAGCATTATCCCTGATGTCTGTTTCCGCTTGCGCCGTGGTGCTAGTTCAACAATGAATATGGAAAGTGTTAGTGTACATCAAACTGTGAGAGTACATATAAAGGAGCATGCAACTTCAACTTGACTCGGTCAGGTACCGTCTTGGTGTTGATGCTCATGAGGTTCATCTGATCTTGCCAAGTCCTGTTGTGTCAGCAGTGCTTCGGAAGTAGTGTTAGGTGTGAAGGCAGCTTGGGAACTGGCCAGTTCCAGAGCAAATGAACGAGTAACTAGTTGAGATGCTGGTACAGTTGAAGCGGATGCTGCAGCTGGTGGAGCAAGTGATACTGTGTTTGTAGATTTAGCCAGTGGACTTGAACCTTCTACTGCACTATAAGTACTAGCAGAATCTCGACGGCAGAACCTTTTCCATTTCACCCGACGAGTAACATCACTCCCTACTATATTATTTTCCTTGCTCTTTTTTGACTTTGCCATGTCAAGCTGTACCCACAACACAAAAGAATAAAATCACTCTTCAGAACTCATTGATGCATGATACAGACAAGCAATACTTTGATGTAAGACAACCGTATGAGGATGGAATATGTAAGAAAAATAGGACGGCATGACATATTCGCAACTACGATGTGCAAACTAAGCAGAAGGATTTTCAAGAAAATAGAAGTAATGCAAGCTAGACACCCTATGAAAGATGCAACCAATATTACTCTGCCAAGTTAATAGTGTCTTGTCATAAGTGGCAATTCGAAAAATTAGAAGCAGTACAACATAGAAATCAATGCAAGATGCAACCACTATCAAACTGCCATGTTAAAAGCGTCCAATCATGAGTGACTGATGCGGGATACACAACATCAGTACTTTGATGTAAGAACATGGTATGATAGATAGATGAAGTGTATTCTAGACACAGAAAACCATGTCATATGCACATGTATAACGTATAAACTCAGCAGGTGCAATTTAATCAAAACAGAAGAAATACAGGCTAGACAACATATGCAACATGAAACCAATTACCACACTGTCAACTTAGACCAAGCACCTGCGATGGTGGAGTACGGGAGATGAACTCATCATGTAGACTTGGGACTTCAACTTCATTAGCAGTAGCAGTGGCAAATCTAGAGAGTCTCTATTTGCATCGGTGCGGAGGACAACCAACACCCCCTAACTTACTCTTTTCCTTCCTATTTTCCGATATTGCCTTATGAAGTCAAAACCACAAGAAGATGAATAAAATTAGCTCTGCATAACTGGTTGATGCATGATACAGACGAACACTACTTTGATGTAAGGCAAGCGCATGATAGGAGGATGGAATATATACAAAAAAGACAGCATTTCATATTCACACGTACGATAGGAGGATGGAATATGTATGAAAAAACAGTAAGCGGAAGGCATTTCAACAAAATTAGAAGAAATGAAAGCTAGGCACCATATGAACATGCAACCAATATCACTCTATCAGGTAAAAAGTGTCTTGTCGTAAGTGCCATTTCAAGAAATTAGAAGGAGTACAAGCTAGAAGACAATGCAAGATGCAACCTACATCACAGTCCCATGTTAAATGTGTCTTATGGGTAAGTGATCGTTGCAGGTATAAGTTGTAAGCTACGCAGATGCAATTCAACATAATCAGAAGCAATACAAAGTAGACATCATACGAAAAACGCAGCCACGTATAACAGTTCCAAGTAAGAGCAAGCACCTGTGACGGTGGAGTAGGGGAGATGTGCTCATCATGTACACGTATGTTCTAGAAACAGGAACACGTGTCATATTCACATGCATTATGTGTAAAGTATGCAGATGCAATTCAAGTTAGAAGCAATACAAGCTAGACATCATACGCAACATGCAACCACATATAATAGTGTCAAGTTAGAGCAAGCACCTGTGATGGTGGAGTAGGGGAGATGTGCTCATCATCTACACAGCTACGTTGACTGTCCAGCCTTGTGTTGTCTTGCGAATCTTGTTGGGAGGATGCGGAGTAGAATCTGTAGAGACCCCCTGTTTGAGTTGCTCCGAAGGACCGCCATCATCCACTGCCGAACTAATTTCCTTCAACTGTAATGATTTTGCATTGTGAAGTTAAACCGATAAGAAAAAGGAATAAAATTCGCTCTTCAGAACTCATTCATGCATGATACTGACGAACACTACTCGGATGAAAAGGCAAACACATGATGCGAGGATGGAATATGTATGAAAAACAGGATGGTGTGACATATTCACACCTATGATGTGGTAACTAAGTAGAAGGCATTTCAACAAATTAGAAGCACTGCAAGCTAGACACCATATGAAAGATGCAACCAATATCACTCTGCCAAGTTCAAACTGTATGGCGTTTCAACAAATTAGAAGCAGTACATGCTAGAAATCATATGCAAGACACAACCAATATCACAGTGGCGACTTAAAGGTGCCTTATCATAAGTGACTGATGCGGGATATGCAAGAATAGTAGTCTGATGTAGAAACAGGAACACATGTCATATTCACAGGCATTTTGTGTAAAGTAAGCAGATGCAATTCAACAAAGTTAGAAGCAATACAAGCTAGACATCATACGCAACATGCAACCACATATAATAGTGCCAAGTTAGAGCAAGCACCTGTGATGGTGGAGTAGCGGAGATGTGCTCATCATCTACAGCTATGTTGACTGTCTAGCCTTGCGTTGTCTTGCGAATCTTGTTGGGAGGATGGTGGAGTAGAATATGTAGAGAACCTCCGTTTCAGTTGCTCGAAAGGACCACCATCATCCAATGCCTTGCCAATTTCCTCCAGCTTTATTGATTTTGCATTGTGAGGTCATACCAACAAGAAAAAGGAATATCATTCGCTCTTCAGAACTCATCCATGCATGATATTGACGAACACTACTCTGATGAAAGGCAAAGTCATGATACGAGGATGGAATATGTACGAAAAAATGGACGGCTTGACATATTCACACCTATGATGTGGTAACTAAGCAGAAGGCACTTCAACAAATTAGAAACACTGCAAGACACCATATGGAAGGTGCAATCAATATCACTCTGCCAAGTTAGAACTGTCTCGTTATAGGTGGCGTTCATCAAACTAGAAGCAATACATGCTAGAAATCATATTCAAGACGCAAACCAATATCACACTACCAACTTAAAGGTGTCCCATCATAAGTGACTGATGCAGGATACACAAGAAGAGTAGTTTCATGTAAGAACATGGTGTGATAGACAGATATAGTATGTACCAAAAATAGGAAAGCGTGTCATATTCACATGTATCATGTGTAAGCTAAGCAGATGCGGTTTACACTAATTAGGAGCAATACGAGCTAGACACCATATGCAACATGCAACCAGATATCACACTACCAAGTTAGAGCAAGCACCTTGGATGGTGGAGTAGGGGAGCGGAGACTTGGACCTTGTAATGCACTATCAGTACAAGGAGAATCGGTACAGATGCTCCGTTTACGTTGCTGCAGAGGACCACCATCATCGCCTTCCTTACTCTTTTCCTTCATCTTTCTTGATTTTGCCTTGTCAAGTCAAACCCACAAGGAAAAGGAATAAAATTTGCTCTTCAGAACTCATTGATGCATGATACTGACGAACACTACTTTCATGTAAGGCAGCCGCATGATAGGAGGATGGAATATGTATGAAAAACAGGACGGCGTGACATATTGACATGTATGATGTATAAAGTGTAAACTAAGCACAAGGTGCTTGAACTTGTTAGAATCGATGCAAGCTAGAAACCATATGAAAGATGAAACCAATATCACTCTGCCAAATTAAAAGGGTGCCCTAACAAATGTATTTGACCAAATTAGAAGCAATACATGGCAACTGGCTAGAAATAATATGCAATATGCAACGAATAAAGGTGACTCATCATAAGTGATTGATGCAGGATACAGAAGAGAGGTAGTTTCATGTAAGAACAAGGTTAACACATAGATGTAGTGTGTACCAAAAATAGGAAGGCATGTCATATTCACAGGTATAGTGTGTAAACTAAGCAGATGCAATTTACCCTAATTATAAGCATCACAAGCTAGACACCGTATGCAACATGCAACCACATATCACACTGCGAAGTTAGAGCAAGCACCTGTGATGGTGGTGTAGGGGAAGTGCGGTCTTCAGGTACAGAGCTACGTTCAATATCTTCATTTAGGCTTGCTGTTTCTTGAGAATCATGTGGAGAGGATGAAATTACATTCTTTATAAGCGTATTGCATCTCATATTAACCCACGCGCATGACTGTCTCATCATAAGCGATAGACGCAGGATACACAAGAACAGTAGTTTGATGTAAGAACATGGTGTGATAGGCAGATGTAGTATGTACCAAAAACAGGAAGGCGTGTCATATTCACATGTATAATGTGTAAGCCAAGGACATGCAATTTAACAAATTAGGAGCATTGATGAGGGATACACAAGAAAAGTAGTTTGATGTAAGAACATGGTTAATAGAAAGACGTAGTATGTACCAAAACACGAAGGCATGTCATATTCACAGGTATAATGTGTTAACTAAGCAGATGCAATTTACCCTAATTGGAAGCATTACAAGGTAGACACCATATGCAACATGCAACCACATATCACACTGCCAAGTAAGAGCAAGCACCTGCGATGGTGGTGTGGGGGAATTGCGGTGATCAACTAGAGAGCTACATTGACTATCTTCATTTAGCCTTGCTGTTTCTTGAGAATCATGTGGGGAGGATGACACTGCACTCTTTAAACGAGTAGGGCGTCTCATAGTAACCCACTCGGGTGACTGTCTCATCATAAGTGATTGACGAGGGATACAAAAGAGCATTAGTTTGGTGTACGAACATGGTTAATAGACATATGTAGTATGTATCAAAAACAAGAAGGCATGTCATTATCAAAGGTATAATGTGTAAGTAAGAAGATGCAATTTAACCAAATTGGAAGCAATACAAGCTAGACACCATATGCAACATGCAACCACATTTGACAGCGTGAAGTTAAAGCAAGCACCTGGGATGGTTGTGTGTGGCAATTGAGATCATCAACTGCAGAGCTACGTTTACTGTCTCCAACTGTTGACACTGCACCCATTAGAGCGCTGAAATGCTTAGTGCTTATCTTCGAATTACACTGGAGCGACTTCTATCTTTTCTTTTCTGCATTCATCAACACTGCATCAGAGTCTGAAATACCCATGCATAAAAAAACAATAGTGTGAGTATGGGTGAAGTGTGTGCACAATTAGTACAGTGTAAAGGTAGCAGATATCAGGTCGGTGAGAAATAAATGATGGGAGACATATGATAGCTCTACAACATGCATGTCACACTAAATTACTACAAGATTCTATGAAAATAACAGTCGACTGAAAACAAATAGGTCAGTCCATTTTTTCTGCACCGTCCGATGTACAAAGAATGGCCAGATCGCCTTCATCTACCTCGAGCCAGTCAGTGTTGACGATCTTCCTCGAAATGCCAGCGACCACCGGCCCAGTATTCCTCCCCTGCCTGCGCCCTCCCCTCGACCTCACCGCAACGCCGTGCTTGGCACCACCCCCCCGGCCATCCATTCAAGCCCCGCCGACCTCCAGATCAGGCGCAAGCAGCTCCTGCGCCCTACACCCCTATGATAGACACTGATGCGCCGCTTCCCCGGGGAACAGGCGGACTAGGTGCTCCGCGCGCCTAAGCGGGTGCTGCTTCTTTTAATTACGGTTCGACTGACCCTGAATTGAAATCCAGGTGGGCTACTGACCTCTAGCAAAGGTGAAATAGTAAAAGGGAGGAAACCTTGTGCATTTAGTATCACGAAGAAGATGCAGTAAGAAGCGCTCAACTAGTTTCTTTCGTGGGATGAATACGGTGTGAGTGGAGACATAAGATTTGCACGAATAAGGGAAGAGGAGTACCTCTTTCTACTGGCAGTGCTGTGTCCTCCTTCTGTTTTTCCGACGATCTTCTTGTTGTTCGCCGGAAACCAGAAGTTGTGGAGGACGGTGCAACCTTGGATGAACCCATGGCCAAGTTCTTGAGTGTGGTGCAGCGGCCGTCTGTCGGCGGCGGGAAGCAGATCCGAGGCGGCGAACGACGGCGTAGCGGGAACAGCTCCGATGCGGTGGACGATTGCGACAGTGGAGCCACAACAGTGAGGCGCAGGACGGCGTGGTCGGAGTGGTTCTGGTACGACACACGTCTGCGTCGGCGTCGTGGAGGCAGCTCTGCCTCGGCTTCAGCTGCTAAGTCCTTGAGGGCATTGCGGTCGCGGTTGCGTTGGACGATGACGTCGGGGTACCGGCTCCAGCGTGATGGAGGAGGGCGGCGGTGGATTGGCCGCTATGGGGTCGAGGACGGAGGAGGCTGGGGTTTCGCGGCTGGTGGAGAGGGTGTTTTCGCGCCCATGGAGTATGAATGGGGAAACAGAGGGAGGCGGGGAACTAAGGGGGAACAATGTTTCGGTTTGAGACGCGCTTGTTTGAAATTTGGGGAAAGTTACAAACTTTGCCCCCATCTAAAATTTTGGACATATTGTGGGTTGGGGGTAGGACAGTCATGTCAGGTGTCCCAAATGTGGGCAGGATAGATTTTGGCCGAGCGCATGGGTGTTTAGGCGCCCATGGCGTATGAATGCTTCTCGGAGACGGTTGAGACTGACGTCTTGGTGAAGTTACAAACCTACCCTGGTTTAGACCTTTGGACATCGGGCCGATAGGCTACACTGGCCAGAGTCAGGACAGTAATTTCCTACCACCAAAACATTAGTCTCGCACGGTTTCGGGTGACCAGAGGCCTATTTGGCGCTTCGTTCAATATTTGGGAGCAGAAGCATTAACGTTTTTGGTTCTCTTGAATTGAACTTTCAAGATTTGTCAAACTTCACAAATCTTTACTCTTGAAAATCCTAAAGCTACGATTATTTTGGAATGGAGGGGGTACATTTGAATATACATTGTACACGAGTATATGCAATTTACCTCAGTTCATCCATGGTTCCAGATATAATCTCCTTGGTTGCAAAAAAAAGAAGTTAGATATGCGTATGAATATATATAGCACGTTCAAACTCACAATAAAGATTGATGCCCCCTTTTACATCTGATTTACAAATGCCATTATCTCGGGTTCAAATAGATGAATGCACTTCCTATGAATTCGAATCTTCGAAACCCCCTTTATGTTGAATTCGACATGTATTCTATTTCATAGCTAGCAATTTGGAATGTATCCATGCAAGTGAAAAATGTATAAAGTGCTTCACACTAACAACATGGAGTGCACTAATTAATGTTTATATATGAATTGCAAAAGCACCCATTGCCTGTATTTCAAACCGCTCTCACTCTATGGATCGATAACATGAAACAAACACATGCACATGCTAGAATTCAATAGAGTATGGGTGTCTGATAGACCAATTTTTGTCCATACGCAATTTGCAAAATTCATGATCTCATCCAAAAATAATAATGCCATTTATATTTTAATTTATTGCGTAGAGCCGCCTTTTACACGTAGATGCACTATGCCTCGCCCTGTTCTCACAAACGCGTTATATCTCTCTCTAATAAGTGCACACACTTTATATGCATCGGCATTTCTCTTTCACACATGCTCACAATCTCTCTCAGGGTGTCGGGGTGTCTCACGCACATGCTCTCTCTGTTTCTCTCTCTCTCTTTCTGACTACTATGTACCACTCTTTTCACTAATCTCAGTTGGAAAACACTATTTCTCTCACATGCATATATACACATGCACAGTCTCTACTAGCCCTCTATACGCACATATATGTCCCTACGTGTCTCCCGCATGCACATTATCTTTAGGCCTCTCTCGCACACATTGCCCCCCCGATCACACCTCTCTCTTAGTAGTTGGCAGATATGATTTCATCATATCATTCGGTAGGATATCCCTGGCTGTTAGGATCGGATCGAAACCTTGCAGTTGAAGAAAGAGCCTACTCCTGGTACTGTATATTAGTGATAGGGGTGTGTACAAAGTACACGTGAATACCAGGCATTGTGCGCGTGTGTGTATACAATCAACGAACTAGCCCCCAAGCTTGTATAACATACTAAGGGCCTAGGGTTACAAATCATATATAGTCGGCTTATCACCAGTGGGGATAGAGTCCTCCGCGACTCTGGTAGCTTCATGTTGTATGCCGAGTCCTCCACATGGGTCTTCGTATAACATGTATCGGTCCAACCTATATGTGGCGCAGGATGGAACCGACCCATTAGTCTTCATGTTGACCCACCACAACTAGAAATGATGTGCCCACCACACCACACATGCAATCAACCACTAAGAAAATAAGCATATACAATAGTACAACGGTATCTAGCTCACGATACGTCTCCATATTTTGTTGATGACACTGGCGGACTTTGCATTTAATGCGTGCTCCGTATTTTGTTGACGACACTTACGGTCATTGTATTTGAAGCGAAAGCACGATATGGTCACTGGACTTCAGAATAAGCTCATCACGGTCACCAAATACATTTTGTCGTGCTAACCAACATGTGGTTGGATGGTTAGAGGACAGTGGTTTCTCGATCCCACCAAGGTTAAAGTCCGGTGCTTGCATTTATCTTGTGTTAATTTCAGTATTTTCCAGCGATGTACGTTCAGTGGGAGGAGACGTTCCACTCGACTACGAGGCACCTATGGTGACTTCGTAAAATCTCAAGATCATATATGCTGGCCCACTCTCTCGAAGGTGCTCATAGGGGTAGGGTTCGCGTGTGTGCGCTTATAGCGGTGAGTGCTTGCGTATATATATGAGCCCTTGCGTCTGTACCGTGTTAAACAAATACATGTCATGATTATACGGTCACTGGCTCACCCGTACAACTCTGTATTTTGTTGATGACACAATCAATTGACCAGTCAAACGTTCCATGCAGCGCAACTAGTGTTGCACCATCGGGGCGCGTAACCGTGGGGCCCACCTATCAGCCCGTATATGAAAGAAAGAAATGGTAGTTTGAGTCTGTACTGTGTTAATAAAATAGGAGTACATTTTAGGGTGATCATACGGTCACTGGCTCACCATACAGCTCCGTAATTTGTTGATAACACGATCACTTGACCAGTCAAACGGTCCACATTCAGCAGCGCACATTACCATAGGGCCCACCCGTCAGCGTGTATATGAAGGACAGAAATGGTAATAAATTAGTGGTCGGTGGGTATTCGAAGTCGTGAGACCTCTGGTTGGTAGTCACCGGCGAT